>NW_028257415.1:0-279033 GCF_982258835.1 Parasteatoda tepidariorum | reverse complement strand
GCTTAAAATGCTTTAAAAATTCAAAGACATTTTTCTATGTTAACTAACGGCACGGTATCGGACCTTAATATTGACCTATAATTTTTATATTGGACCACGTATTATATTACAGGGTAATAGTGTACACTACCACAGGAAATAATTATAGGTCATTTAGGGGGTACACAGCGTGACCCTAAAGTTTACTATGTATGCCTATGTGAAATAGAGTGTTCTGAGATGCTTAAAATGAAGAAATAAGAGTTCTAAAATGCTTTAAAAATTCAAAGACATCTTTCAATGGTTAACTAACGCAAGGCGCAATATCAGACCTTAATATTGACCCATAATATTTATATTGGACCAGGTATTATATTACAGGGTAATAGTGTACCCTCCCACAGGAAATAATTATAGGTCAATTAGGGGTACACTATGTATATTTTAAATAGTGCATTAAAACAAGGAAATACGAAGACACTTTTCTATGTTAACTAACGGCACGGTATCGGACCTTAATATTGACCTATAATTTTTAAATTGGACCACGTATTATATTACAGGGTTATAGTGTACCCTACCACAGGAAATAATTATAGGTCAATTAGGGGGTACACAGAGTGACCCCAAAGTTTACTATGTATGCCTATGCGAAATAAAGTGTTCTGAGAAGCTTAAAATGAGGAAATAAGCGTTCTAAAATGCTTTAAAAATTCAAAGACATTTTTCTATGTTAACTAACGGCACGGTATCGGACCTTAATATTGACCTATAATTTTTAAATTGGACCACGTATTATATTACAGGGTAATAGTGTACCCTACCACAGGAAATAATTATAGGTCAATTAGGGGGTACTCAGCGTGACCCTAAAGTTTACTATGTATGCGTATGCGAAATAAAGTGTTCTGAGAAGCTTAAAATGAAGAAATAAGCGTTCTAAAATGCTTTAAAAATTCAAAGACATCTTTCAATGGTTAACTAACGCAAGGCGCAATATCAGACCTTAATATTGACCCATAATATTTAAATTGGACCAGGTATTATATTACAGGGTAATAGTGTACCCTACCACAGGAAATAATTATAGGTCAATTAGGGGGTACACTATGTATATTTTAAATAGTGCATTAAAACAAGGAAATTCGAAGACACTTTTCTATGTTAACTAACGGCACGGTATCGGACCTTAATATTGACCTATAATTTTTAAATTGGACCACGTATTATATTACAGGGTTATAGTGTACCCTACCACAGGAAATAATTATAGGTAATTTAGGGGGTACACAGCGTGACCCTAAATTTTACTATGTATGCCTATGCGAAATATAGTGTTCTGAGATGCTTAAAATGAAGAAATAAGCGTTCTAAAATGCTTTAAAAATTCAAAGACATCTTTCAATGGTTAACTAACGCAAGGCGCAATATCAGACCTTAATATTGACCCATAATATTTATATTGGACCAGGTATTATATTACAGGGTAATAGTGTACCCTCCCACTGGAAATAATTATAGGTCAATTAGGGGGTACACAGAGTGACCCCAAAGTTTACTATGTATGCCTTTGCGAAATAAAGTGCTCAGAGAAGCTTAAAATGAGGAAATAAGCGTTCTAAAATGCTTTAAAAATTCAAAGACATTTTTCTATGTTAACTAACGGCACGGTATCGGACCTTAATATTGACCTATAATTTTTAAATTGGACCACCTATTATATTACAGGGTTATAGTGTACCCTAATACAGGAAATAATTATAGGTCAATTAGGGCGTACACAGAGTGACCCTAAAGTTTACTATGTATGCCTATGCGAAATAAAGTGTTCTGAGAAGCTTAAAATGAAGAAATATGCGTTCTAAAATGCTTTTAAAATTCAAAGACATCTTTCAATGGTTAACTAGCGCAAGGCGCAATATCAGACCTTAATATTGACCCATAATAATTAAATTGGACCAGGTATTATATTACAGGGTAATAGTGTACCCTACCACAGGAAATAATTATAGGTCAATTAGGGGGTACACTATGTATATTTTAAATAGTGCATTAAAACAAGGAAATTCGAAGACACTTTTCTATGTTAACTAACGGCACGGTATCGGACCTTAATATTGACCTAAAATTTTTATATTGAACCACCTATTATATTACAGGGTTATAGTATACCCTAAAACGTAAGATAATTATAGGTCAATTACGGGGTACAAAGCGTGACCCTAAAGTTTACTATGTATGCGTATGCGAAATAAAGTGTTCTGAGAAGCTTAAAATGAAGAAATAAGCGTTCTAAAATGCTTTAAAAATTCAAAGACATCTCTCAATGGTTAACTACCGCAAGGCGCAATATCAGACCTTAATATTGACCCATAATATTTAAATTGGACCAGGTATTATATTACAGGGTAATAGTGTACCCTACCACAGGAAATAATTATAGGTCAATTAGAGGGTACACTATGTATATTTTAAATAGTGCATTAAAACAAGGAAATTCGACGACACTTTTCTATGTTAACTAATGGCACGGTATCGGACCTTAATATTGACCTATAATTTTTAAATTGGACCACGTATTATATTACAGGGTTATAGTGTACCCTACCACAGGAAATAATTATAGGTCAATTAGGGGGTACACAGCGTGACCCTAAAGTTTACTATGTATGCCTATGCGAAATAAAGTGTTCTGAGAAGCTTAAAATGAGGAAATAAGCGTTCTAAAATGCTTTAAAAATTCAAAAACATTTTTCTATGTTAGCTAACGGCACGGTATCGGACCTTAATATTGACCTATAATTTTTAAATTGGACCACGTATTATATTACAGGGTAATAGTGTACCCTAAAATAGGAAATAATTATAGGTCATTTAGGGGGTACACAGCGTGACCCTAAATTTTACTATGTATGTCTATGCGAAATAGAGTGTTCTGAGATGCTTAAAATGAAGAAATAAGCGTTCTAAAATGCTTTAAAAATTCAAAGACATCTTTCAATGGTTAACTAACGCAAGGCGCAATATCAGACCTTAATATTGACCCATAATATTTAAATTGGACCAGGTATTATATTACAGGGTAATAGTGTACCCTACCACAGGAAATAATTATAGGTCAATTAGGGGGTACACTATGTATATTTTAATTAGTGCATTAAAACAAGGAAATACGAAGACACTTTTCTATGTTAACTAACGGCACGGTATCGGACCTTAATATTGACCTATAATTTTTAAATTGGACCACGTATTATATTACAGGGTTATAGTGTACCCTACCACAGGAAATAATTATAGGTCAATTAGGGGGTACACAGAGTGACCCTAAAGTTTACTATGTATGCCTAAGCGAAATAAAGTGTTCTGAGAAGCTTAAAATGAGGAAATAAGCGTTCTAAAATGCTTTAAAAATTCAAAGACATCTTTCAATGGTTAACTAACGCAAGGCGCAATATCAGACCTTAATATTGACCCATAAAATTTAAATTGGACCAGGTATTATATTACAGGGTAATAGTGTACCCTACCAAAGGAAATAATTATAGGTCAATTAGGGGGTACACAGCGTGACCCTAAAGTTACTATGTATGCCTATGCGAAATAAAGTGTTCTGAGAAGCTTAAAATGAGGAAATAAGCGTTCTAAAATGCTTTAAAAATTCAAAGACATCTTTGAATGGTTAACTAACGCAAGGCGCAATATCAGACCTTAATATTGACCCATAAAATTTAAATTGGACCAGGTATTATATTACAGGCTAATAGTGTACCCTACCAAAGGAAATAATTATAAGTCAATTAGGGGGTACACAGCGTGACCCTGAAGTTACTATGTATGCCTATGCGAAATAAAGTGTTCTGAGAAGCTTAAAATGAGGAAATAAGCGTTCTAAAATGCTTTAAAAATTCAAAGACATCTTTCAATGGTTAACTAACGCAAGGCGCAATATCAGACCTTAATATTGACCCATAATATTTAAATTGGAATAGGTATTATATTACAGGGTAATAGTGTACCCTACCACAGGAAATAATTATAGGTCAATTAGGGTGTACACTATGTATATTTTAAATAGTGCATTAAAACAAGGAAATACGAAGACACTTTTCTATGTTAACTAACGGCACGGTATCGGATCTTAATATTGACCTATAATTTTTAAATTGGACCACGTATTATATTACAGGGTTATAGTGTACCCTACCACAGGAAATAATTATAGGTCAATTAGGGGGTACACAGAGTGACCCTAAAGTTTACTATGTATGCCTATGCGAAATAAAGTGTTCTGAGAAGCTTAAAATGAGGAAATAAGTGTTCTTAAATGCTTTAAAAATTCAAAGACATTTTTCTATGTTGACTAACGGCACGGTATCGGACCTTAATATTGACCTATAATTTTTAAATTGGACCACGTATTATATTACAGGGTAATAGTGTACCCTACCACAGGAAATAATTATAGGTCAATTAGGGGGTACACAGCGTGACCCTAAAGTTTACTATGTATGCCTATGCGAAATAGAGTGTTCAGAGAAGCTTAAAATGAGGAAAAAAGCGTTCTAAAATGCTTTAAAAATTCAAAGACATCTTTCAATGGTTAACTAACGCAAGGCGCAATATCAGACCTTAATATAGACCTATAATTTTTAAATTGGACCACGTATTATATTACAGGGTAATAGTGTACCCTTCCACAGGAAATAATTATAGGTCAATTAGGGGGTACACAGCGTGACACTAAAGTGTACTATGTATGCCTATGCGAAATAAAGAGTTCTGAGAAGCTTAAAATGAGGAAATAAGCGTTCTAAAATGCTTTAAAAATTCAAAGACATTTTTCTATGTTAACTAACGGAACGGTATCGGACCTTAATATTGACCTATAATTTTTAAATTGGACCACGTATTATATTACAGGGTAATATTGTTCCCTACCACGGGAAATAATTATAGGTCACTTAGGGGGTACACAGCGTGACCCTAAAGTTTACTATGTATGCCTATGCGAAATAAATTGTTCTGAGAAGCTTAAAATGAAGAAATATGCGTTCTAAAATGCTTTTAAAATTCAAAGACATCTTTCAATGGTTAACTAGCGCAAGGCGCAATATCAGACCTTAATATTGAATCATAATATTTAAATTGGACCAGGTATTATATTACAGGGGAATAGTGTACCCGACCACAGGAAATAATTATAGGTCAATTAGGGGGTACACAGCGTGACCCTAAAGTTTACTATGTATGCGTATGCGAAATAAAGTGTTCTGAGAAGCTTAAAATGAAGAAATAAGCGTTCTAAAATGCTTTAAAAATTCAAAGACATCTTTCAATGGTTAACTAACGCAAGGCGCAATATCAGACCTTAATATTGACCCATAATATTTAAATTGGACCAGGTATTAAATTACAGGGTAATAGTGTACCCTACCACAGGAAATAATTATAGGTCAATTAGGGGGTACACTATGTATATTTTAAATAGTGCATTAAAACAAGGAAATACGAAGACACTTTTCTATGTTAACTAACGGCACGGTATCGGACCTTAATATTGACCTATAATTTTTAAATTGGACCACGTATTATATTACAGGGTTATAGTGTACCCTACCACAGGAAATAATTATAGGTCAATTAGGGGGTACACAGCGTGACCCTAAAGTTTACTATGTATGCCTATGCGAAATAAAGTGTTCTGAGCAGCTTAAAATGAGGAAATAAGCAGCTTAAAATGCTTTAAAAATTCAAAGACATTTTTCTATGTTAACTAACGGCACGGTATGGGACCTTAATATTGACCTATAATTTTTATATTGGACCACGTATTATATTACAGGGTAATAGTGTACCCTACCACAGGAAATAATTATAGGTCATTTAGGGGGTACACAGCGTGACCCTAAAGTTTACTATGTATGCCTATGCGAAATAGAGTGTTCTGAGATGCTTAAAATGAAGAAATAAGCGTTCTAAAATGCTTTAAAAATTCAAAGACATCTTTCAATGGTTAACTAACGCAAGGCGCAATATCAGACCTTAATATTGACCCATAATATTTACATTGGACCAGGTATTATATTACAGGGTAATAGTGTACCCTCCCACAGGAAATAATTATAGGTCAATTAGGGGGTACACTATGTATATTTTAAATAGTGCATTAAAACAAGGAAATACGAAGACACTTTTCTATGTTAACTAACGGCACGGTATCGGACCTTAATATTGACCTATAATTTTTAAATTGGACCACGTATTATATTACAGGGTTATAGTGTACCCTACCACAGGAAATAATTATAGGTCAATTAGGGGGTACACAGAGTGACCCTAAAGTTTACTATGTATGCCTAAGCGAAATAAAGTGTTCTGAGAAGCTTAAAATGAGGAAATAAGCGTTCTAAAATGCTTTAAAAATTCAAAGACATCTTTTAATGGTTAACTAACGCAAGGCGCAATATCAGACCTTAATATTGACCCATAAAATTTAAATTGGACCAGGTATTATATTACAGGGTAATAGTGTACCCTACCAAAGGAAATAATTATAGGTCAATTAGGGGGTACACAGCGTGACCCTAAAGTTACTATGTATGCCTATGCGAAATAAAGTGTTCTGAGAAGCTTAAAATGAGGAAATAAGCGTTCTAAAATGCTTTAAAAATTCAAAGACATCTTTGAATGGTTAACTAACGCAAGGCGCAATATCAGACCTTAATATTGACCCATAAAATTTAAATTGGACCAGGTATTATATTACAGGCTAATAGTGTACCCTACCAAAGGAAATAATTATAAGTCAATTAGGGGGTACACAGCGTGACCCTGAAGTTACTATGTATGCCTATGCGAAATAAAGTGTTCTGAGAAGCTTAAAATGAGGAAATAAGCGTTCTAAAATGCTTTAAAAATTCAAAGACATCTTTCAATGGTTAACTAACGCAAGGCGCAATATCAGACCTTAATATTGACCCATAATATTTAAATTGGAATAGGTATTATATTACAGGGTAATAGTGTACCCTACCACAGGAAATAATTATAGGTCAATTAGGGTGTACACTATGTATATTTTAAATAGTGCATTAAAACAAGGAAATACGAAGACACTTTTCTATGTTAACTAACGGCACGGTATCGGACCTTAATATTGACCTATAATTTTTAAATTGGACCACGTATTATATTACAGGGTAATAGTGTACCCTACCACAGGAAATAATTATAGGTCAATTAGGGGGTACACAGCGTGACCCTAAAGTTTACTATGTATGCCTATGCGAAATAGAGTGTTCAGAGAAGCTTAAAATGAGGAAAAAAGCGTTCTAAAATGCTTTAAAAATTCAAAGACATCTTTCAATGGTTAACTAACGCAAGGCGCAATATCAGACCTTAATATTGACCTATAATTTTTAAATTGGACCACGTATTATATTACAGGGTAATAGTGTACCCTTCCACAGGAAATAATTATAGGTCAATTAGGGGGTACACAGCGTGACACTAAAGTGTACTATGTATGCCTATGCGAAATAAAGAGTTCTGAGAAGCTTAAAATGAGGAAATAAGCGTTCTAAAATGCTTTAAAAATTCAAAGACATTTTTCTATGTTAACTAACGGAACGGTATCGGACCTTAATATTGACCTATAATTTTTAAATTGGACCACGTATTATATTACAGGGTAATATTGTTCCCTACCACGGGAAATAATTATAGGTCACTTAGGGGGTACACAGCGTGACCCTAAAGTTTACTATGTATGCCTATGCGAAATAAATTGTTCTGAGAAGCTTAAAATGAAGAAATATGCGTTCTAAAATGCTTTTAAAATTCAAAGACATCTTTCAATGGTTAACTAGCGCAAGGCGCAATATCAGACCTTAATATTGAATCATAATATTTAAATTGGACCAGGTATTATATTACAGGGGAATAGTGTACCCGACCACAGGAAATAATTATAGGTCAATTAGGGGGTACACAGCGTGACCCTAAAGTTTACTATGTATGCGTATGCGAAATAAAGTGTTCTGAGAAGCTTAAAATGAAGAAATAAGCGTTCTAAAATGCTTTAAAAATTCAAAGACATCTTTCAATGGTTAACTAACGCAAGGCGCAATATCAGACCTTAATATTGACCCATAATATTTAAATTGGACCAGGTATTAAAGTACAGGGTAATAGTGTACCCTACCACAGGAAATAATTATAGGTCAATTAGGGGGTACACTATGTATATTTTAAATAGTGCATTAAAACAAGGAAATACGAAGACACTTTTCTATGTTAACTAACGGCACGGTATCGGACCTTAATATTGACCTATAATTTTTAAATTGGACCACGTATTATATTACAGGGTTATAGTGTACCCTACCACAGGAAATAATTATAGGTCAATTAGGGGGTACACAGCGTGACCCTAAAGTTTACTATGTATGCCTATGCGAAATAAAGTGTTCTGAGCAGCTTAAAATGAGGAAATAAGCAGCTTAAAATGCTTTAAAAATTCAAAGACATTTTTCTATGTTAACTAACGGCACGGTATGGGACCTTAATATTGACCTATAATTTTTATATTGGACCACGTATTATATTACAGGGTAATAGTGTACCCTACCACAGGAAATAATTATAGGTCAATTAGGGGGTACACAGAGTGACCCTAAAGTTTACTATGTATGCCTAAGCGAAATAAAGTGTTCTGAGAAGCTTAAAATGAGGAAATAAGCGTTCTAAAATGCTTTAAAAATTCAAAGACATCTTTCAATGGTTAACTAACGCAAGGCGCAATATCAGACCTTAATATTGACCCATAAAATTTAAATTGGACCAGGTATTATATTACAGGGTAATAGTGTACCCTACCAAAGGAAATAATTATAGGTCAATTAGGGGGTACACAGCGTGACCCTAAAGTTACTATGTATGCCTATGCGAAATAAAGTGTTCTGAGAAGCTTAAAATGAGGAAATAAGCGTTCTAAAATGCTTTAAAAATTCAAAGACATCTTTGAATGGTTAACTAACGCAAGGCGCAATATCAGACCTTAATATTGACCCATAAAATTTAAATTGGACCAGGTATTATATTACAGGCTAATAGTGTACCCTACCAAAGGAAATAATTATAAGTCAATTAGGGGGTACACAGCGTGACCCTGAAGTTACTATGTATGCCTATGCGAAATAAAGTGTTCTGAGAAGCTTAAAATGAGGAAATAAGCGTTCTAAAATGCTTTAAAAATTCAAAGACATCTTTCAATGGTTAACTAACGCAAGGCGCAATATCAGACCTTAATATTGACCCATAATATTTAAATTGGAATAGGTATTATATTACAGGGTAATAGTGTACCCTACCACAGGAAATAATTATAGGTCAATTAGGGTGTACACTATGTATATTTTAAATAGTGCATTAAAACAAGGAAATACGAAGACACTTTTCTATGTTAACTAACGGCACGGTATCGGACCTTAATATTGACCTATAATTTTTAAATTGGACCACGTATTATATTACAGGGTTATAGTGTACCCTACCACAGGAAATAATTATAGGTCAATTAGGGGGTACACAGAGTGACCCTAAAGTTTACTATGTATGCCTATGCGAAATAAAGTGTTCTGAGAAGCTTAAAATGAGGAAATAAGTGTTCTTAAATGCTTTAAAAATTCAAAGACATTTTTCTATGTTGACTAACGGCACGGTATCGGACCTTAATATTGACCTATAATTTTTAAATTGGACCACGTATTATATTACAGGGTAATAGTGTACCCTACCACAGGAAATAATTATAGGTCAATTAGGGGGTACACAGCGTGACCCTAAAGTTTACTATGTATGCCTATGCGAAATAGAGTGTTCAGAGAAGCTTAAAATGAGGAAAAAAGCGTTCTAAAATGCTTTAAAAATTTAAAGACATCTTTCAATGGTTAACTAACGCAAGGCGCAATATCAGACCTTAATATTGACCTATAATTTTTAAATTGGACCACGTATTATATTACAGGGTAATAGTGTACCCTTCCACAGGAAATAATTATAGGTCAATTAGGGGGTACACAGCGTGACACTAAAGTGTACTATGTATGCCTATGCGAAATAAAGAGTTCTGAGAAGCTTAAAATGAGGAAATAAGCGTTCTAAAATGCTTTAAAAATTCAAAGACATTTTTCTATGTTAACTAACGGAACGGTATCGGACCTTAATATTGACCTATAATTTTTAAATTGGACCACGTATTATATTACAGGGTAATATTGTTCCCTACCACGGGAAATAATTATAGGTCAATTAGGGGGTACACAGCGTGACCCTAAAGTTTACTATGTATGCGTATGCGAAATAAAGTGTTCTGAGAAGCTTAAAATGAAGAAATAAGCGTTCTAAAATGCTTTAAAAATTCAAAGACATCTTTCAATGGTTAACTAACGCAAGACGCAATATCAGACCTTAATATTGACCCATAATATTTAAATTGGACCAGGTATTAAAGTACAGGGTAATAGTGTACCCTACCACAGGAAATAATTATAGGTCAATTAGGGGGTACACTATGTATATTTTAAATAGTGCATTAAAACAAGGAAATACGAAGACACTTTTCTATGTTAACTAACGGCACGGTATCGGACCTTAATATTGACCTATAATTTTTAAATTGGACCACGTATTATATTACAGGGTTATAGTGTACCCTACCACAGGAAATAATTATAGGTCAATTAGGGGGTACACAGCGTGACCCTAAAGTTTACTATGTATGCCTATGCGAAATAAAGTGTTCTGAGCAGCTTAAAATGAGGAAATAAGCAGCTTAAAATGCTTTAAAAATTCAAAGACATTTTTCTATGTTAACTAACGGCACGGTATGGGACCTTAATATTGACCTATAATTTTTATATTGGACCACGTATTATATTACAGGGTAATAGTGTACCCTACCACAGGAAATAATTATAGGTCATTTAGGGGGTACACAGCGTGACCCTAAAGTTTACTATGTATGCCTATGCGAAATAGAGTGTTCTGAGATGCTTAAAATGAAGAAATAAGCGTTCTAAAATGCTTTAAAAATTCAAAGACATCTTTCAATGGTTAACTAACGCAAGGCGCAATATCAGACCTTAATATTGACCCATAATATTTAAATTGGACCAGGTATTATATTACAGGGTAATAGTGTACCCTACCACAGGAAATAATTATAGGTCAATTAGAGGGTACACTATGTATATTTTAAATAGTGCATTAAAACAAGGAAATTCGACGACACTTTTCTATGTTAACTAATGGCACGGTATCGGACCTTAATATTGACCTATAATTTTTAAATTGGACCACGTATTATATTACAGGGTTATAGTGTACCCTACCACAGGAAATAATTATAGGTCAATTAGGGGGTACACAGCGTGACCCTAAAGTTTACTATGTATGCCTATGCGAAATAAAGTGTTCTGAGAAGCTTAAAATGAGGAAATAAGCGTTCTAAAATGCTTTAAAAATTCAAAAACATTTTTCTATGTTAGCTAACGGCACGGTATCGGACCTTAATATTGACCTATAATTTTTAAATTGGACCACGTATTATATTACAGGGTAATAGTGTACCCTAAAATAGGAAATAATTATAGGTCATTTAGGGGGTACACAGCGTGACCCTAAATTTTACTATGTATGTCTATGCGAAATAGAGTGTTCTGAGATGCTTAAAATGAAGAAATAAGCGTTCTAAAATGCTTTAAAAAATTCAAAGACATCTTTCAATGGTTAACTAACGCAAGGCGCAATATCAGACCTTAATATTGACCCATAATATTTAAATTGGACCAGGTATTATATTACAGGGTAATAGTGTACCCTACCACAGGAAATAATTATAGGTCAATTAGGGGGTACACTATGTATATTTTAAATAGTGCATTAAAACAAGGAAATACGAAGACACTTTTCTATGTTAACTAATGGCACGGTATCGGACCTTAATATTGACCTATAATTTTTAAATTGGACCACGTATTATATTACAGGGTTATAGTGTACCCTACCACAGGAAATAATTATAGGTCAATTAGGGGGTACACAGAGTGACCCTAAAGTTTACTATGTATGCCTAAGCGAAATAAAGTGTTCTGAGAAGCTTAAAATGAGGAAATAAGCGTTCTAAAATGCTTTAAAAATTCAAAGACATCTTTCAATGGTTAACTAACGCAAGGCGCAATATCAGACCTTAATATTGACCCATAAAATTTAAATTGGACCAGGTATTATATTACAGGGTAATAGTGTACCCTACCAAAGGAAATAATTATAGGTCAATTAGGGGGTACACAGCGTGACCCTAAAGTTACTATGTATGCCTATGCGAAATAAAGTGTTCTGAGAAGCTTAAAATGAGGAAATAAGCGTTCTAAAATGCTTTAAAAATTCAAAGACATCTTTGAATGGTTAACTAACGCAAGGCGCAATATCAGACCTTAATATTGACCCATAAAATTTAAATTGGACCAGGTATTATATTACAGGCTAATAGTGTACCCTACCAAAGGAAATAATTATAAGTCAATTAGGGGGTACACAGCGTGACCCTGAAGTTACTATGTATGCCTATGCGAAATAAAGTGTTCTGAGAAGCTTAAAATGAGGAAATAAGCGTTCTAAAATGCTTTAAAAATTCAAAGACATCTTTCAATGGTTAACTAACGCAAGGCGCAATATCAGACCTTAATATTGACCCATAATATTTAAATTTGAATAGGTATTATATTACAGGGTAATAATGTACCCTACCACAGGAAATAATTATAGGTCAATTAGGGTGTACACTATGTATATTTTAAATAGTGCATTAAAACAAGGAAATACGAAGACACTTTTCTATGTTAACTAACGGCACGGTATCGGACCTTAATATTGACCTATAATTTTTAAATTGGACCACGTATTATATTACAGGGTTATAGTGTACCCTACCACAGGAAATAATTATAGGTCAATTAGGGGGTACACAGAGTGACCCTAAAGTTTACTATGTATGCCTATGCGAAATAAAGTGTTCTGAGAAGATTAAAATGAGGAAATAAGCGTTCTAAAATTCTTTAAAAATTCAATGACATTTTTCTATGCTAACTAACGGCACGGTATCGGACCTTAATATTGACCTATAATTTTTAAATAGGACCACCTATTATATTACAGGGTAATAGTGTACCCTACCACAGGAAATAATTATAGGTCAATTAGGGTGTACACAGCGTGAACCTAAAGTTTACTATGTATGCCTATGCGAAATAAAGTGTTCTGAGAAGCTTAAAATGAAGAAATAAGCGTTCTAAAATGCTTTAAAAATTCAAAGACATCTTTCAATGGTTAACTAACGCAAGGCGCAATATCAAACCTTAATATTTACCCATAATATTTAAATTGAACCAGGTATTGCATTACAGGGTAATAGTGTACCCTACCACAGGAAATAATTATAGGTCAATTAGGGGGTACACTATGTATATTTTAAATAGTGCATTAAAACAAGGAAATACGAAGACATTTTTCAATGTTAACTAACGGCACGGTATCGGATTTTAATATTGACCTATAATTTTTAAATTGGACCACGTATTATATTATAGGGTAATAGTGTACCCTACCACAGGAAATAATTATAGGTCATTTAGGGGGTACACAGCGTGACCCTAAATTTTACTATGTATGCCTATGCGAAATAGAGTGTTCTGAGAAGCTTAAAATGAAGAAATAAGCGTTCTAAAATGCTTTAAAAATTCAAAGACATCTTTCAATGGTTAACTAACGCAAGGCGCAATATCAAACCTTAATATTGACCCATAATATTTAAATTAAACCAGGTATTGTATTACAGGGTAATAGTGTACCCTACCACAGGAAATAATTATAGGTCAATTAGGGGGTACACTATGTATATTTTAAATAGTGCATTAAAACAAGGAAATACGAAGACATTTTTCAATGTTAACTAACGGCACGGTATCGGAACTTAATATTGACCTATAATTTTTAAATTGGACCACGTATTATATTACAGGGTTATAGTGTACCCTACCAAAGGAAATAATTATAGGTCAATTAGGGGGTACACAGCGTGACCCTAAAGTTTACTATGTATGCCTATGCGAAATAAAGTGTTCTGAGAAGCTTAAAATGAGGAAATAAGCGTTCTAAAATGCTTTAAAAATTCAAAGACATTTTTCTATGTTAACTAACGGCACGGTATCGGACCTTAATATTGACCTATAATTTTTAAATTGGGCCACGTATTATATTACAGGGTAATAGTGTACCCTACCACAGGAAATAATTATAGGTCAATTAGGGGGTACACAGAGTGATCCTAAAGTTTACTATGTATGCCTATGCGAAATAAAGTGTTCTGAGAAGCTTAAAATGAGGAAATAAGCGTTCTAAAATGCTTTAAAAATTCAAAGACATTTTTCTATGTTAACTAACGGCACGGTATCGGACCTTAATATTGACCTATAATTTTTAAATTGGACCACGTATTATATTACAGGGTAATAGTGTACCCTACCAAAGGAAATAATTATAGGTCAATTAGGGGGTACACAGCGTGACCCTAAAGTTTACTATGTATGCCTATGCGAAATAAAGTGTTCTGAGAAGCTTAAAATGAGGAAATAAGCGTTCTAAAATGCTTTAAAAATTCAAAGACATCTTTCAATGGTTAACTAACGCAAGGCGCAATATCAGACCTTAATATTGACCCATAATATTTAAATTGGAATAGGTATTATATTACAGGGTAATAGTGTACCCTACCACAGGAAATAATTATAGGTCAATTAGGGTGTACACTATGTATATTTTAAATAGTGCATTAAAACAAGGAAATACGAAGACACTTTTCTATGTTAACTAACGGCACGGTATCGGACCTTAATATTGACCTATAATTTTTAAATTGGACCACGTATTATATTACATTGTTATAGTGTACCCTACCACAGGAAATAATTATAGGTCAATTAGGGGGTACACAGAGTGACCCTAAAGTTTACTATGTATGCCTATGCGAAATAAAGTGTTCTGAGAAGATTAAAATGAGGAAATAAGCGTTCTAAAATGCTTTAAAAATTCAAAGACATTTTTCTATGTTAACTAACGGCACGGTATCGGACCTTAATATTGACCTATAATTTTTAAATTGGACCACGTATTATATTACAGGGTAATAGTGTACCCTACCACAGGAAATAATTATAGGTCATTTACGGGGTACACAGCGTGACCCTAAATTTTACTATGTAAGCCAATGCGAAATAGAGTGTTCTGAGATGCTTAAAATGAAGAAATAAGCGTTCTAAAATGCTTTAAAAATTCAAAGACATCTTTCAATGGTTAACTAACGCAAGGCGCAATATCAGACCTTAATATTGACCCATAATATTTAAATTGGACCAGGTATTATATTACAGGGTAATAGTGTACCCTACCACAGGAAATAATTATAGGTCAATTAGGGGGTACACTATGTATATTTTAAATAGTGCATTAAAACAAGGAAATACGAAGACACTTTTCTAAACTAACGGCACGGTATCGGACCTTAATATTGACGTATAATTTTTAAATTAGACCACGTATTATATTACATGGTAATAGTGTACCCTTCCACAGGAAATAATTATAGGTCATTTAGGGGGTACACAGTGTGACCCTAAAGTTTACTATGTATGCCTATGCGAAATAAAGTGTTCTGAGAAGCTTAAAATGAGGAAATAAGCGTTCTAAAATGCTTTAAAAATTCAAAGACACTTTTCTATGTTAACTAACGGCACGGTATCGGACCTTAATATTGACCTATAATTTTTAAATTGGACCACGTATTATATTATAGGGTAATAGTGTACCCTACCACAAGAAATAATTATAGGTCAATTAGGGGGTACACAGCGTGACCCTAAAGTTTACTATGTATGCTATGCGAAATAGAGTGTTCTGAGAAGCTTAAAATGAAGAAATAAGCGTTCTAAAATGCTTTAAAAATTCAAAGACATCTTTCAATGGTTAACTAGCGCAAGGTGCAATATCAGACCTTAATATTGACCCATAATATTTAAATTGGACCAGGTATTATATTACAGGGTAATAGTGTACCCTACCACAGGAAATAATTATAGGTCAATTAGGGGGTACACTATGTATATATTAAATAGTGCATTAAAACAAAGAAATACGAAGACACTTTTCTATGTTAACTAACGGCACGGTATCGGACCTTAATATTGACCTATAATTTTTAAATTGGACCACGTATTATATTATAGGGTAATAGTGTACCCTACCACAGGAAATAATTATAGGTCAATTAGAGGGTACACAGCGTGACCCTAAAGTTTACTATGTATGCCTATGCGAAATAGAGTGTTCTGAGAAGCTTAAAATGAAGAAATTAGCGTTCTAAAATGCTTTAAAAATTCAAAGACATCTTTCAATGGTTAACTAACGCAAGGCGCAATATCACTCCTTAATATTGACCCATAATATTTGAATTGGACCAGGTATTATATTACAGGGAAATAGTGTACCCTACCACAGGAAATAATTATAGGTCAATTAGGGGGTACACTATGTATATTTTAAATAGTGCATTAAAACAAGGAAATACGAAGACACTTTTCTATGTTAACTAACGGCCCGGTATCGGACCTTAATATTGACCTATAATTTTTAAATTGGACCACGTATTATATTACATGGTAATAGTGTACCCTACCACAGGAAATAATTATAGGTCAATTAGGGGGTACACAGTGTGACCCTAAAGTTTACTATGTATGCCTATGCGAAGTAAAGTGTTCTGAGAAGCTTAAAATGAAGAAATAAGCGCTCTAAAATGCTTTAGAAATTCAAAGACATCTTTCAATGGTTAACTAACGCTAGGCGCAATATCAGACCTTAATATTGATCCATAATATTTAAATTGGACCAGGTATTATATTACAGGGAAATAGTGTACCCTACCACAGGAAATAATTACAGGTCAATTAGGGGGTACACTATGTATATTTTAAATAGTGCATTAAAACAAGGAAATACGAAGACACTTTTCTATGTTAACTAACGGCACGGTATCGGACCTTAATATTGACCTATAATTTTTCAATTGGACCACGTATTATATAATAGGGTAATAGTGTACCCTACCACAGGAAATAATTATAGGTCAATTAGAGGGTACACAGCGTGACCCTAAAGTTTACTATGTATGCCTATGCGAAATAGAGTGTTCTGAGAAGCTTAAAATGAAGAAATTAGCGTTCTAAAATGCTTTAAAAATTCAAAGACATTTTTCAATGGTTAACTAACGCAAGGCGCAATATCAGACCTTAATATTGACCCATAATATTTAAATTGGACCAGGTATTATATTACAGGGTAATAGTGTACCCTTCCACAGGAATTAAATATAGGTCAATTAGGGGGTACACTATGTATATTTTAAATAGTACAATAAAACAAGGAAATTCGAAGACTCTTTTCTATGTTAACTAACGGCCCGGTATCGGACCTTAATATTGACCTATAATTTTTAAATTGGACCACGTATTATATTACATGGTAATAGTGAACCCTACCACAAGAAATAATTATAGGTCAATTAGGGGGTACACAGCGTGACCCTAAAGTTTACTATGTATGCCTATGCGAAATAGAGTGTTCTGAGAAGCTTAAAATGAAGAAATAAGCGTTCTAAAATGCTTTAAAAATTCAAAGACATCTTTCAATGGTTAACTAACGCAAGGCGCGATATCAGACCTTAATATGGAACCATAATATTTAAATTGGACCAGGTATTATATTACAGGGTAATAGTGTACCCTACCACAGGAATTAAAGATAGGTCAATTAGGGGGTACACTATGTATATTTTAAATAGTACATTATAACAAGGAAATTCGAAGACTCTTTTCTATGATAACTAACGGCACGGTAGCGGACCATAATATTGACCTAAAATTTTTTAATTGGACCACGTATTATATTACAGGGAGATAATGTACCCTAAAACAGAAAATAATTATAGGTCAATTAGGGGGTACACAGCGGGACCCTAAAGTTTACTATGTATGCCTATGCGAAATAAAGTGTTCTCAGAAGCTTAAAATGAAGAAATAAGCGATCTAAAATGCTTTAAAAATTCAAAGACATCTTTCAATGGTTAACTAACGCAAGGCGCAATATCAGACCTTAATATTGACCCATAATATTTAAATTGGACCAGGCATTATATTACAGGGTAATAGTGTACCCTACCCTAGGAAATAATTATAGGTAAATTAGGGGGTACACTATGTATATTTTAAATAGTGCATTAAAACAAGGAAATACGAAGACACTTTTCTATGTTAACTAACGGCACGGTATCGGACCTTAATATTGACCTATAATTTTTAAATTGGACCACGTATTATATTACAGGGTAATAGTGTACCCTACCACAGGAAATAATTATAGGTCAATTAGGGGGTACACTATGTATATTTTAAATAGTGCATTAATACAAGGGAATTCGAAGACACTTTTCTATGTTAACTAACGGCACGGTATCGGTCCTTAATATTGACCTATAATTTTTAAATTGGACCACGTATTATATTACAGGGTTATAGTGTATCCTACAACAGGAAATAATTATAGGTCAATTAGGGGGTACACAGCGTGACCCTAAAGTTTACTATGTATGCCTATGCAAAATAAAGTGTTCTGAGAAGCTTAAAATGAGGAAATAAGCGTTCTAAAATGCTTTAAAAATTCAAAGACATTTTTCAATGTTAACTAGCGGCACGGTATCGGACCTTAATATTGACCTATAATTTTTAAATTGGACCACGTATTATATTACAGGGTAATAGTGTTCCCTACCACAGGAAATAATTATAGGTCATTTAGGGGGTACACAGCGTGACCCTAAATTTTACTGTGTATGCCTATGCGAAATAGAGTGTTCTAAAAAGCTTAAAATGAAGAAATAAGCATTCTAAAATGCTTTAAAAATTCAAAGACATCTTTCAATGGTTAACTAGCGCAAGGCGCAATATCAGACCTTAATATTGACCCATAATATTTAAATTGGACCAGGTATTATATTACAGGGTAATAGTGTACCCTACCGCAGGAAATAATTATAGGTCAATTAGGGGGTACACTATGTATATTTTAAATAGTGCATTAAAACAAGGAAATACGAAGAAACTTTCCTATGTTAACTAACGCACGGTATCGGACCTTAATATTGACCTATAATTTTTAAATTGGACCACGTATTATATTACAGTGTAATAGTGTACCCTACCACAGGAAATAATTATAGTTCAATTAGGGGATACACAGTGTGACCCTAAAGTTTACTATGTATGCCTATGCGAAATAAACTGTTCTGAGAAGCTTAAAATGAGGAAATAAGCGTTCTAAAATGCTTTAAAAATTCAAAGACACTTTTCTATGTTAACTAACGGCACGGTATCGGACCTTAATATTGACCTATAATTTTCAAATTGGACGACGTATTATATTACAGGGTTATAGTGTATCCTACCACAGGAAATAATTATAGATCATTTAGGGGGTACACAGCGTGACCCTAAATTTTACTATGCATGCCTGTGCGAAATAGAGTGTTCTGAGAAGCTTAAAATGAAGAAATAAGCGTTCTAAAATGCTTTAAAAATTCAAAGACATTTTTCAATGTTAACTAACGGCACGGTATCGGACCTTAATATTGACCTATAATTTTTAAATTGGACCACGTATTATATTACAGGGTAATAGTGTACCCTACCACAGGAAATAATTATAGGTCAATTAGGGGGTACACTACGTATATTTTAAATAGCGCATTAAAACAAGGAAATTCGAAGACACTTTTCTATGTTAACTAACGGCACGGTATCGGACCTTAATATTGACCTATAATTTTTAAATTGGACCACGTATTATATTACAGGGTAATAGTGTACCCTTCCGCAGGAAATAATTATAGGTCAATTAGGGGGTACACTATGTATATTTTAAATAGTGCATTAAAACAAGGAAATACGAAGACACTTTCCTATGTTAACTAACGGAACGGTATCGGACCTTAATATTGACCTATAATTTTTAAATTTGACCACGTATTATATTACAGGGTAATAGTGTACCCTATCACAGGAAATAATTATAGGTCAATTAGGGGATACACAGTGTGACCCTAAAGTTTACTATGTATGCCTATGCGAAATAGAGTGTTCTGAGAAGCTTAAAATGAAGAAATAAGCGTTCTAAAATGCTTTAAAAATTCAAAGACATCTTTCAATGGTTAACTAACGCTAGGCGCAATATCACACCTTAATATTGACCCATAATATTTAAATTGGACCAGGTATTATATTACAGGGTAATAGTGTACCCTACCACAGGAAATAATTATAGGTCAATTAGGGGGTACACTATGTATATTTTAAATAGTGCATTAAAACAAGGAACTACGAAGACTCTTTTCTATGTTAACTAACGGCACGGTATCGGACCTTAATATTGACCTATACTTTTTAAATTGGACCTCGTATTATATTACAGGGTAATAGTGTACCCTAAGACAGGAAATAATTATAGGTCAATTAGGGGGTACACAGCGTGACCCTAAAGTTTACTATGTATGCCTATGCGAAATAGAGTGTTCTGAGAAGCTTAAAATGAAGAAATAAGCGTTCTAAAATGCTTTAAAAATTCAAAGACATCTTTCAATGGTTAACTAGCGCAAGGCGCAATATCAGACCTTAATATTGACCCATAATATTTAAGTTGGACCAGGTATTATATTACAGGGTAATAGTGTACCCTACCGCAGGAAATAATTATAGGTCAATTAGGGGGTACACTATGTATATTTTAAATAGTGCATTAAATCAAGGAAATACGAAGACACTTTCCTATGTTAACTAACGGAACGGTATCGGACCTTAATATTGACCTATAATTTTTAAATTTGACCACGTAATATATTACAGGGTAATAGTGTACCCTACCACAGAAAATAATTATAGGTCAATTAGGGGATACACAGTGTGACCCTAAAGTTTACTATGTATGCCTATGCGAAATAAACTGTTCTGAGAAGCTTAAAATGAGGAAATAAGCGTTCTAAAATGCTTTAAAAATTCAAAGACACTTTTCTATGTTAACTAACGGCACGGTGTCGGACCTTAATATTGACCTATAATTTTTAAATTAGACCACGTATTATATTATAGGGTAATAGTGTTCCCTAAGACAGGAAATAATTATAGGTCAATTAGGGGGTACACAGCGTGACCCTAAAGTTTACTATGTATGCCTATGCGAAATAGAGTGTTCTGAGAAGCTTAAAATGAAGAATTTAGCGTTCTAAAATGCTTTAAAAATTCAAAGACATCTTTCAATGGTTAACTAACGCAAGGCGCGATATCAGACCTTAATATGGAACCATAATATTTAAATTGGACTAGGAATTATATTACAGGGTAATAGTGTACCCTACCACAGGAATTAAATATAGGTCAATTAGGGGGTACACTATGTGTATTTTAAATAGTACATTAAAACAAGGAAATTCGAAGACTCTTTTCTATGTTAACTAACGGCACGGTATCGGAAATTAATATTGACCTATAATTTTTAAATTGGACCACGTTACAGGGTTATAGTGTATCCTACTACAGGAAATAATTATAGATCATTTAGGGGGTACACAGCGTGACCCTAAATTTTACTATGCATGCCTATGCGAAATAGAGTGTTCTGAGAAGCTTAAAATGAAGAAATAAGCGTTCTAAAATGCTTTAAAAATTCAAAGACATTTTTCAATGTTAACTAACGGCACGGTATCGGACCTTAATATTGACCTATAATTTTTAAATTGGACCACGTATTATATTACAGGGTAATAGTGTACCCTACCACAGGAAATAATTATAGGTCAATTAGGGGGTACACTATGTATATTTTAAATAGCGCATTAAAACAAGGAAATTCGAAGACACTTTTCTATGTTAACTAACGGCACGGTATCGGACCTTAATATTGACCTATAATTTTTAAATTGGACTACGTATTATATTACAGGGTAATAGTGTACCCTTCCGCAGGAAATAATTATAGGTCAATTAGGGGGTACACTATGTATATTTTAAATAGTGCATTAAAACAAGGAAATACGAAGACACTTTCCTATGTTAACTAACGGAACGGTATCGGACCTTAATATTGACCTATAATTTTTAAATTTGACCACGTATTATATTACAGGGTAATAGTGTACCCTATCACAGGAAATAATTATAGGTCAATTAGGGGATACACAGTGTGACCCTAAAGTTTACTATGTATGCCTATGCGAAATAAACTGTTCTGAGAAGCTTAAAATGAGGAAATAAGCGTTCTAAAATGCTTTAAAAATTCAAAGACACTTTTCTATGTTAACTAACGGCACGGTATCGGACCTTAATATTGACCTATAATTTTTAAATTGGACCACGTATTATATTATAGGGTAATAGTGTACCCTACCACAGGAAATAATTATAGGTCAATTAGGGGGTACACAGCGTGACCCTAAAGTTTACTATGTATGCCTATGCGAAATAGAGTGTTCTGAGAAGCTTAAAATGAAGAAATAAGCGTTCTAAAATGCTTTAAAAATTCAAAGACATCTTTCAATGGTTAACTAACGCTAGGCGCAATATCACACCTTAATATTGACCCATAATATTTAAATTGGACCAGGTATTATATTACAGGGTAATAGTGTACCCTACCACAGGAAATAATTATAGGTCAATTAGGGGGTACACTATGTATATTTTAAATAGTGCATTAAAACAAGGAACTACGAAGACTCTTTTCTATGTTAACTAACGGCACGGTATCGGACCTTAATATTGACCTAAAATTTTTAAATTGGAATGCGTATTATATTACAGGGTGATAGTGTACCCTACCACAGAAAATAATTATAGGTCAATTAGGGGGTACACAGCGGGACCCTAAAGTTTACTATGTATGCCTAAGCGAAATAAAGTGTTCTGAGAAGCTTAAAATGAAGAAATAAGCGTTCTAAAATGCTTTAAAAATTCAAAGACATCTTTCAATGGTTAACTAACGCAAGGCGCAATTTCAGACCTTAATATTGACCCATAATATTTAAATTGGACTAGGTATTGTATTACAGGGTAATAGTGTACCCTACCACAGGAAATAATTATAGGTCAATTAGGGGGTACACTATGTATATTTTAAATAGTGCATTAAAACAGGGAAATACGAAGACACTTTTCTATGTTAACTAACGGCACGGTATCGGACCTTAATATTGACCTATAATTTTTAAATTGCTCCACGTATTATATTACAGGGTGATAGTGTACCCTAAAACTGAAAATAATTATAGGTCAATTAGGGGGTACACAGCGGGACCCTAAAGTTTACTATGTATGCCTATGCGAAATAAAGTGTTCTGAGAAGCTTAAAATGAAGAAATAAGCGTTCTAAAATGCTTTAAAAATTCAAAGACATCTTTCAATGGTTAACTAACGCAAGGCGCGATATCAGACCTTAATATGGAACCATAATATTTAAATTGGACCAGGTATTATATTACAGGGTAATAGTGTACCCTACAACAGGAAATAATTATAGGTCAATTAGGGGGTACACTATGTATATTATAAATAGTGCATTAAAACAAGGAAATTCGAAGACTCTTTTCTATGTTAACTAACGGTAGGGTATCGGACCTTAATATTGACCTAAAATTTTTAAATTGGAAAACGTATTATATTACAGGGTGATAGTGTACCCTACCACAGAAAATAATTATAGGTCAATTAGGGGGTACACAGCGTGACCCTAAAGTTTACTATGTATGCCTATGCGAAATAAAGTGTTCTGAGAAGCTTAAAATGAAGAAATAAGCGTTCTAAAATGCTTTAAAAATTCAAAGACATTTTTCAATGTTAACTAACGGCACGGTATCGGACCTTAATATTGACCTATAATTTTTAAATTGGACCACGTATTATATTACAGGGTAATAGTGTACCCTACCACAGGAAATAATTATAGGTCAATTAGGGGGTACACTATGTATATTTTAAATAGCGCATTAAAACAAGGAAATTCGAAGACACTTTTCTATGTTAACTAACGGCACGGTATCGGACCTTAATATTGACCTATAATTTTTAAATTGGACCACGTATTATATTACAGGGTTATAGTGTATCCTACCACAGGAAATAATTATAGGTCAATTAGGGGGTACACAGCGTGACCCTAAAGTTTACTATGTATGCCTATGCGAAATAAAGTGTTCTGAGAAGCTTAAAATGAGGAAGTAAGCGTTCTAAAATGCTTTAAAAATTCAGAGACATTTTTCAATGTTAACTAACGGCACGGTATCGGACCTTAATATTGACCTATAATTTTTAAATTGGACCACGTATTATATTACAGGGTAATAGTGTACCCTACCGCAGGAAATAATTATAGGTCAATTAGGGGGTACACTATGTATATTTTAACTAGTGCATTAAATCAAGGAAATACGAAGACACTTTCCTATGTTAACTAACGGAACGGTATCGGACCTTAATATTGACCTATAATTTTTAAATTTGACCACGTAATATATTACAGGGTAATAGTGTACCCTACCACAGGAAATAATTATAGGTCAATTAGGGGATGCACAGTGTGACCCTAAAGTTTACTATGTATGCCTATGCGAAATAAACTGTTCTGAGAAGCTTAAAATGAGGAAATAAGCGTTCTAAAATGCTTTAAAAATTCAAAGACACTTTTCTATGTTAACTAACGGCACGGTGTCGGACCTTAATATTGACCTATAATTTTTAAATTGGACCACGTATTATATTATAGGGTAATAGTGTACCCTACCACAGGAAATAATTATAGGTCAATTAGGGGGTACACAGCGTGACCCTAAAGTTTACTATGTATGCCTATGCGAAATAGAGTGTTCTGAGAAGCTTAAAATGAAGAAATAAGCGTTCTAAAATGCTTTAAAAATTCAAAGACATCTTTCAATGGTTAACTAACGCTAGGCGCAATATCAGACCTTAATATTGACCTATAATATTTAAATTGGACCAGGTATTATATTACAGGGTAATAGTGTACCCTACCACAAGAAATAATTATAGGTCAATTAGGGGGTACACTATGTATATTTTAAATAGTGCATTAAAACAAGGAAATACGAAGACTCTTTTCTATGTTAACTAACGGCACGGTATCGGACTTTAATATTGACCTATACTTTTTAAATTGGACCTCGTATTATATTAGAGGGTAATAGTGTACCCTAAGACAGGAAATAATTATAGGTCAATTAGGGGGTACACAGCGTGACCCTAAAGTTTACTATGTATGCCTATGCGAAATAGAGTGTTCTGAGAAGCTTAAAATGAAGAAATTAGCGTTCTAAAATGCTTTAAAAATTCAAAGACATCTTTCAATGGTTAACTAACGCAAGGCGCGATATCAGACCTTAATATGGAACCATAATATTTAAATTGGACCAGGAATTATATTACAGGGTAATAGTGTACCCTACCACAGGAATTAAATATAGGTCAATTAGGGGGTACACTATGTGTATTTTAAATAGTACATTAAAACAAGGAAATTCGAAGACTCTTTTCTATGTTAACTAACGGCACGGTATCGGACCTTAATATTGACCTAAAATTTTTAAATTGGAATACGTATTATATTACAGGGTGATAGTGTACCCTACCACAGAAAATAATTATAGGTCAATTAGGGGGTACACAGAGTGACCCTAAAGTTTACTATGTATGCCTATGCGAAATAAAGTGTTCTGAGAAGCTTAAAATGAAGAAATAAGCGTTCTAAAATGCTTTAAAAATTCAAAGAAATCTTTCAATGGTTAACCAACGCAAGGCGCGATATCAGACCTTAATATGGAACCATAATATTTAAATTGGACCAGGTATTATATTACAGGGTAATAGTGTACCCTACAACAGGAAATAATTATAGGTCAATTAGGGGGTACACTATGTATATTTTAAATAGTGCATTAAAACAAGGAAATTCGAAGACTCTTTTCTATGTTAACTAACGGTAGGGTATCGGACCTTAATATTGACCTATAATTTTTAAATTGGAAAACGTATTATATTACAGGGAAATAGTGTACCCTACCACAGGAAATAATTATAGGTCATTTAGGGGGTACACAGCGTGACCCTAAAGTTTACTATGTATGCCTATGCGAAATAACGTGTTCTGAGATGCTTAAAATGAGGAAATAAGCGTTCTAAAATGCTTTAAAAATTCAAAGACACTTTTCTATGTTAACTAACGGCACGGTATCGGACCTTAATATTGACCTATAATTTTTAAATTGGACCACGTATTATATTACAGGGTAATAGTGTACTCTACCACAGGAAATAATTATAGGTCAATTAGGGGGTACACAGCGTGACCCTAAAGTTTACTATGTATGCCTATGCGAAATAGAGTGTTCTGAGAAGCTTAAAATTAAGAAATAAGCGTTCTAAAATGCTTTAAAAATTCAAAGACATCTTTCAATGGTTAACTAACGCAAGGCGCAATATCAGACCTTAATATTGACCCATAATATTTAAATTGGACCAGGTATTATATTACAGGGTAATAGTGTACTCTACCACAGGAAATAATTATAGGTCAATTAGGGGGTACACTATGTATATTTTAAATAGTGCATTAAAACAAGGAAATACGAAGATACTTTTCTATGTTAACTAACGGCACGGTATCGGACCTTAATATTGACCTATAATTTTCTAAATTGGACCACGAATTATATTACAGGGTAATAGTGTACCCTACCACAGGAAATAATTATAGGTCAATTAGGGGGTACACAGCGTGACCCTAAAGTTTACTATGTATGCCTATGCGAAATAAAGTGTTCTGAGAAGCTTAAAATGAGGAAATAAACGTTCTAAAATGCTTTAAAAATTCAAAGACACTTTTCTATGTTAATTAACGGCACGGTATCGGACCTTAATATTGACCTATAATTTTTAAATTGGACCACGTATTATATTACAGGGTAATAGTGTACCCTACCACAGGAAATAATTATAGGTCAATTAGGGGGTACACAGCGTGACCCTAAAGTTTACTATGTATGCCTATGCGAAATAAAGTGTTCTGAGAAGCTTAAAATGAAGAAATAAGCGTTCTAAAATGCTTTAAAAATTCAAAGACATTTTTCAATGTTAACTAACGGCACGGTATCGGACCTTAATATTGACCTATAATTTTTAAATTGGACCACGTATTATATTACAGGGTAATAGTGTACCCTACCACAGGAAATAATTATAGGTCAATTAGGGGGTACACTATGTATATTTTAAATAGCGCATTAAAACAAGGAAATTCGAAGACACTTTTCTATGTTAACTAACGGCACGTTATCGGACCTTAATATTGACCTATAATTTTTAAATTGGACCACGTATTATATTACAGGGTTATAGTGTATCCTACCACAGGAAATAATTATAGGTCAATTAGGGGGTACACAGCGTGACCCTAAAGTTTACTATGTATGCCTATGCGAAATAAAGTGTTCTGAGAAGCTTAAAATGAGGAAGTAAGCGTTCTAAAATGCTTTAAAAATTCAGAGACATTTTTCAATGTTAACTAACGGCACGGTATCGGACCTTAATATTGACCTATAATTTTTAAATTGGACCACGTATTATATTACAGGGTAATAGTGTACCCTACCGCAGGAAATAATTATAGGTCAATTAGGGGGTACACTATGTATATTTTAACTAGTGCATTAAATCAAGGAAATACGAAGACACTTTCCTATGTTAACTAACGGAACGGTATCGGACCTTAATATTGACCTATAATTTTTAAATTTGACCACGTAATATATTACAGGGTAATAGTGTACCCTACCACAGGAAATAATTATAGGTCAATTAGGGGATACACAGTGTGACCCTAAAGTTTACTATGTATGCCTATGCGAAATAAACTGTTCTGAGAAGCTTAAAATGAGGAAATAAGCGTTCTAAAATGCTTTAAAAATTCAAAGACACTTTTCTATGTTAACTAACGGCACGGTGTCGGACCTTAATATTGACCTATAATTTTTAAATTGGACCACGTATTATATTATAGGGTAATAGTGTACCCTACCACAGGAAATAATTATAGGTCAATTAGGGGGTACACAGCGTGACCCTAAAGTTTACTATGTATGCCTATGCGAAATAGAGTGTTCTGAGAAGCTTAAAATGAAGAAATAAGCGTTCTAAAATGCTTTAAAAATTCAAAGACATCTTTCAATGGTTAACTAACGCTAGGCGCAATATCAGACCTTAATATTGACCTATAATATTTAAATTGGACCAGGTATTATATTACAGGGTAATAGTGTACCCTACCACAAGAAATAATTATAGGTCAATTAGGGGGTACACTATGTATATTTTAAATAGAGCATTAAAACAAGGAAATACGAAGACTCTTTTCTATGTTAACTAACGGCACGGTATCGGACTTTAATATTGACCTATACTTTTTAAATTGGAAAACGTATTATATTACAGGGAAATAGTGTACCCTACCACAGGAAATAATTATAGGTCATTTAGGGGGTACACAGCGTGACCCTAAAGTTTACTATGTATGCCTATGCGAAATAACGTGTTCTGAGAAGCTTAAAATGAGGAAATAAGCGTTCTAAAATGCTTTAAAAATTCAAAGACATTTTTCAATGTTAACTAACGGCACGGTATCGGACCTTAATATTGACCTATAATTTTTAAATTGGACCACGTATTATATTACAGGGTAATAGTGTACCCTACGACAGGAAATAATTATAGGTCAATTAGGGGGTACACTATGTATATTTTAAATAGCGCATTAAAACAAGGAAATTCGAAGACACTTTTCTATGTTAACTAACGGCACGGTATCGGACCTTAATATTGACCTATAATTTTTAAATTGGACCACGTATTATATTACAGGGTTATAGTGTATCCTACCACAGGAAATAATTATAGGTCAATTAGGGGGTACACAGCGTGACCCTAAAGTTTACTATGTATGCCTATGCGAAATAAAGTGTTCTGAGAAGCTTAAAATGAGGAAGTAAGCGTTCTAAAATGCTTTAAAAATTCAGAGACATTTTTCAATGTTAACTAACGGCACGGTATCGGACCTTAATATTGACCTATAATTTTTAAATTGGACCACGTATTATATTACAGGGTAATAGTGTACCCTACCGCAGGAAATAATTATAGGTCAATTAGGGGGTACACTATGTATATTTTAACTAGTGCATTAAATCAAGGAAATACGAAGACACTTTCCTATGTTAACTAACGGAACGGTATCGGACCTTAATATTGACCTATAATTTTTAAATTTGACCACGTAATATATTACAGGGTAATAGTGTACCCTACCACAGGAAATAATTATAGGTCAATTAGGGGATACACAGTGTGACCCTAAAGTTTACTATGTATGCCTATGCGAAATAAACTGTTCTGAGAAGCTTAAAATGAGGAAATAAGCGTTCTAAAATGCTTTAAAAATTCAAAGACACTTTTCTATGTTAACTAACGGCACGGTGTCGGACCTTAATATTGACCTATAATTTTTAAATTGGACCACGTATTATATTATAGGGTAATAGTGTACCCTACCACAGGAAATAATTATAGGTCAATTAGGGGGTACACAGCGTGACCCTAAAGTTTACTATGTATGCCTATGCGAAATAGAGTGTTCTGAGAAGCTTAAAATGAAGAAATAAGCGTTCTAAAATGCTTTAAAAATTCAAAGACATCTTTCAATGGTTAACTAACGCTAGGCGCAATATCAGACCTTAATATTGACCTATAATATTTAAATTGGACCAGGTATTATATTACAGGGTAATAGTGTACCCTACCACAAGAAATAATTATAGGTCAATTAGGGGGTACACTATGTATATTTTAAATAGTGCATTAAAACAAGGAAATACGAAGACTCTTTTCTATGTTAACTAACGGCACGGTATCGGACTTTAATATTGACCTATACTTTTTAAATTGGACCTCGTATTATATTACAGGGTAATAGTGTACCCTAAGACAGGAAATAATTATAGGTCAATTAGGGGGTACACAGCGTGACCCTAAAGTTTACTATGTATGCCTATGCGAAATAGAGTGTTCTGAGAAGCTTAAAATGAAGAAATTAGCGTTCTAAAATGCTTTAAAAATTCAAAGACATCTTTCAATGGTTAACAAACGCAAGGCGCGATATCAGACCTTAATATGGAACCATAATATTTAAATTGGACCAGGAATTATATTACAGGGTAATAGTGTACCCTACCACAGGAATTAAATATAGGTCAATTAGGGGGTACACTATGTGTATTTTAAATAGTACATTAAAACAAGGAAATTCGAAGACTCTTTTCTATGTTAACTAACGGCACGGTATCGGACCTTAATATTGACCTAAAATTTTTAAATTGGAATACGTATTATATTACAGGGTGATAGTGTACCCTACCACAGAAAATAATTATAGGTCAATTAGGGGGTACACAGAGTGACCCTAAAGTTTACTATGTATGCCTGTGCGAAATAAAGTGTTCTGAGAAGCTTAAAATGAGGAAATAAGCGTTCTAAAATGCTTTAAAAATTCAAAGACATTTTTCAATGTTAACTAACGGCACGGTATCGGACCTTAATATTGACCTATAATTTTTAAATTGGACCACGTATTATATTTCCGGGTAATAGTGTACCCTACCACAGGAAATAATTATTGGTCATTTAGGGGGTACACAGCGTGACCCTAAAGTTTACTATGTATGCCTATGCGAAATAGAGTTTTCTGAGATGCTTAAAATGAAGAAATAAGCGTTCTAAAATGCTTTAAAAGTTCAAAGAAATCTTTCAATGGTTAACCAACGCAAGGCGCGATATCAGACCTTAATATGGAACCATAATATTTAAATTGGACCAGGTATTATATTACAGGGTAATAGTGTACCCTACAACAGGAAATAATTATAGGTCAATTAGGGGGTACACTATGTATATTTTAAATAGTGCATTAAAACAAGGAAATTCGAAGACTCTTTTCTATGTTAACTAACGGTAGGGTATCGGACCTTAATATTGACCTATAATTTTTAAATTGGAAAACGTATTATATTACAGGGAAATAGTGTACCCTACCACAGGAAATAATTATAGGTCATTTAGGGGGTACACAGCGTGTCCCTAAAGTTTACTATGTATGCCTATGCGAAATAACGTGTTCTGAGAAGCTTAAAATGAGGAAATAAGCGTTCTAAAATGCTTTAAAAATTCAAAGACACTTTTCTATGTTAACTAACGGCACGGTATCGGACCTTAATATTGACCTATAATTTTTAAATTGGACCACGTATTATATTACAGGGTAATAGTGTACCCTACCACAGGAAATAATTATAGGTCAATTAGGGGGTACACAGCGTGACCCTAAAGTTTACTATGTATGCCTATGCGAAATAGAGTGTTCTGAGAAGCTTAAAATTAAGAAATAAGCGTTCTAAAATGCTTTAAAAATTCAAAGACATCTTTCAATGGTTAACTAACGCAAGGCGCAATATCAGACCTTAATATTGACCCATAATATTTAAATTGGACCAGGTATTATATTACAGGGTAATAGTGTACTCTACCACAGGAAATAATTATAGGTCAATTAGGGGGTACACTATGTATATTTTAAATAGTGCATTAAAACAAGGAAATACGAAGATACTTTTCTATGTTAACTAACGGCACGGTATCGGACCTTAATATTGACCTATAATTTTCTAAATTGGACCACGAATTATATTACAGGGTAATAGTGTACCCTACCACAGGAAATAATTATAGGTCAATTAGGGGGTACACAGCGTGACCCTAAAGTTTACTATGTATGCCTATGCGAAATAAAGTGTTCTGAGAATCTTAAAATGAGGAAATAAACGTTCTAAAATGCTTTAAAAATTCAAATACACTTTTCTATGTTAATTAACGGCACGGTATCGGACCTTAATATTGACCTATAATTTTTAAATTGGACCACGTATTATATTACAGGGTAATAGCGTACCCTACCACAGGAAATAATTATAGGTCAATTAGGGGGTACACAGCGTGAACCTAAAGTTTACTATGTATGCCTATGCGAAATAGAGTGTTCTGAGAAGCTTAAAATGAAGAAATAAGCGTTCTAAAATGCTTTAAAAATTCAAAGACATCTTTCAATGGTTAACTAACGCAAGGCGCGATATCAGACCTTAATATGGAACCATAATATTTAAATTGGACCAGGTATTATATTACAGGGTAATAGTGTACCCTACAACAAGAAATAATTATAGGTCAATTAGGGGGTACACTATGTATATTTTAAATAGTGCATTAAAACAAGGAAATACGAAGACACTTTTCTATGTTAACTAACGGCACGGTATCGGACCTAAACATTGACCTATAATTTTTAAATTGGACCACGTATTATATTACAGGGTAATAGTGTACCCTACCACAGGAAATAATTATAGGTCAATTAGGGGGTACACAGCGTGACCCCAAAGTTTACTATATATGCCTATGCGAAATAGAGTGTTCTGAGAAGCTTAAAATGAAGAAATAGGCGTTCTAAAACGCTTTAAAAATTCAAAGACATCTTTCAATGGTTAACTAACGCAAGGCGCAATATCAGACCTTAATATTGACCCATATTATTTAAATTGGACCAGGTATTATATTACAGGGTAATAGTGTACCCTACCACAGGAAATAATTATAGGTCAATTAGGGGGTACACTATGTATATTTTAAATAGTGCATTAAAACAAGGAAATTCGAAGACAATTTTCTATGTTTACTAACGGCACGGTATCAGACCTTAATATTGACCTATAATTTTTAAATTGGACCACGTATTATATTACAGGGTAATAGTGTACCCTACCACAGGAAATAAATATATGTCATTTAGGGGGGACACAGCGTGACCCTAAATTTTACTATGTATGCATATGCGAAATAGAGTGTTCTGAGAAGCTTAAAATGAAGAAATAGGCGTTCTAAAATGCTTTAAAAATTCAAAGACATCTTTCAATGGTTAACTAACGCAAGGCGCAATATCAGACCTTAATATTGACCCATATCATTTAAATTGGACCAGGTATTATATTACAGGGTAATAGTGTACCCTACCACAGGAAATAATTATAGGTCAATTAGGGGGTACACTATGTATATTTTAAATAGTGCATTAAAACAAGGAAATACGAAGACACTTTTCTATGTTAACTAACGGCACGGTATCGGACCTTAATATTGCCCTATAATTTTTAATTGGACCACGTATTATATTACAGGGTTATAGTGTACCCTACCACAGGAAATAATTATAGGTCAATTAGGGGGTACACAGAGTGACCCTAAAGTTTACTATATATGCCTATGCGAAATAGAGTGTTCTGAGATGCTTAAAATGAAGAAATAAGCGTTCTAAAATGCTTTAAAAATTCAAAGACATCTTTCAATGGTTAACTAACGCAAGGCGCAATATCAGACCTTAATATTGACCCATAAAATTTAAATTGGACCAGGTATTATATTACAGGGTAATAGTGTACCCTACCAAAGGAAATAATTGTAGGTCAATTAGGGGGTACACAGCGTGACCCTAAAGTTTACTATGTATGCCTATGCAAAATAAAGTGTTCTGAGAACCTTAAAATGAGGAAATAAGCGTTCTAAAATGCTTTAAAAATTCAAAGACATTTTTCTATGTTAACTAACGGCACGGTATCGGACCTTAATATTGACCTATAATTTTTAAATTGGACCACGTATTATATTACAGGGTTATAGTGTACCCTACCACAGGAAATAATTATAGGTCATTTAGGGGGTACACAGAGTGACCCTAAAGTTTACTATGTATGCCTATGCGAAATAAAGTGTTCTGAGAAGCTTAAAATGAGGAAATAAGCGTTCTAAAATGCTTTAAAAATTCAAAGACATTTTTCTATGTTAACTAACTTCACGGTATCGGACCTTAATATTGACCTATAATTTTTAAATTGGACCACCTATTATATTACAGGGTAATAGTGTACCCTACCACAGGAAATAATTGTAGGTCATTTAGGGGGTACACTATGTATATTTTAAATAGTGCATTAAAACAAGGAAATACGAAAACACTTTTCTATGTTAACTAACGGCACGGTATCGGACCTTAATATTGACCTATAATTTTTAAATTGTACCACGTATTATATTACAGGGTAATAGTGTACCTTACCACAGGAAATAGTTATAGGTCAATTAGGTGGTACACAGCGTGACCCTAAAATTTACTATGTATGCCTATGCGAAATATAGTGTTCTGAGAAGCTTAAAATGAAGAAATAAGCGTTCTAAAATGCTTTAAAAATTCAAAGACATCTTTCAATGGTTAACTAACGCAAGGCGCGATATCAGACCTTAATATGGAAACATAATATTTCAATTGGACCAGGTATTATATTACAGGGTAATTGTGTACCCTACAACAGGAAATAATTATAGGTCAATTAGGGGGTACACTATGTATGTTTTAAATAGTGCATTAAAACAAGAAAATACGAAGACACTTTTCTATGTTAACTAACGGCACTGTATCGGACCTTAATATTGACCTATAATTTTTAAATTGGACCACGTATTATATTACAGGGTTATAGTGTACCCTACCACAGGAAATAATTATAGGTCAATTAGGGGGTACACAGAGTGACCCTAAAGTTTACTATGTATGCCGTTGCGAAATAAAGTGTTCTGAGAAGCTTAAAATGAGGAAATAAGCGTTCTAAAATGCTTTAAAAATTCAAAGACATTTTTCTATGTTAACTAACGGCACGGTATCGGACCTTATTATTGACCTATAATTTTTAAATTGGACCACGTATTATATTACAGGGTAATAGTGTACCCTACCACAGGAAATAATTATAGGTCATTTAGGGGGTACACAGCGTGACCCTAAATTTTACTATGTATGCCTATGCGAAATAGAGTGTTCTGAGATGCTTAAAATGAAGAAATAAGCGTTCTAAAATGCTTTAAAAATTCAAAGACATCTTTCAATGGTTAACTAACGCAAGGCGCAATATCAGACCTTAATATTGAAACATAATATTTAAATTGGACCAGGTATTATATTACAGGGTAATAGTGTACCCTACCACAGGAAATAATTATAGGTCAATTAGGGGGTACGCTATGTATATTTTAAATAGTGCATTAAAACAAGGAAATACGAAGACACTTTTCTATGTTAACTAACGGCACGGTATCGGACCTTAATATTGACCTATAATTTTTAAATTGGACCACGTATTATATTACAGGGTTATAGTGTACCCTACCACAGGAAATAATTATAGGTCAATTAGGGGGAACGCAGAGTGACCCTAAAGTTTACTATGTATGCCTATGCGAAATAAAGTGTTCTGAGAAGCTTAAAATGAGGAAATAAGCGTTCTAAAATGCTTTAAAAATTCAATGACAATTTTCTATGCTAACTAACGGCACGGTATCGGACCTTAATATTGACCTATAATTTTTAAATTGGACCACCTATTATATTACAGGGTAATAGTGTACCTTACCACAGGAAATAATTATAGGTCAATTAGGGGGTACACAGCGTGACCCTAAAGTTTACTATGTATGCCTATGCGAAATAAAGTGTTCTGAGAAGCTTAAAATGAAGAAATAAGCGTTCTAAAATGCTTTAAAAATTCAAAGACATCTTTCAATGGTTAACTAACGCAAGGCGCAATATCAAACCTTAATATTGACCCATAATATTTAAATTGAACCAGGTATTGTATTACAGGGTAATAGTGTACCCTACCACAGGAAATAATTATAGGTCAATTAGGGGGTACACTATGTATATTTTAAATAGTGCATTAAAACAAGGAAATACGAAGACATTTTTCAATGTTAACTAACGGCACGGTATCGGAACTTAATATAGACCTATAATTTTTAAATTGGACCACGTATTATATTACAGGGTAATAGTGTACCCTACCACAGGATATAATTATAGGTCATTTAGGGGGTACACAGCGTGACCCTAAATTTTACTATGTATGCCTATGCGAAATAGAGTGTTCTGAGATGCTTAAAATGAAGAAATAAGCGTTCTAAAATGCTTTAAAAATTCAAAGACATCTTTCAATGGTTAACTAACGCAAGGCGCAATATCAGACCTTAATATTGACCCATAATATTTAAATTGGAATAGGTATTATATTACAGGGTAATAGTGTACCCTACCACAGGAAATAATTATAGGTCAATTAGGGGGTACACTATGTATATTTTAAATAGTGCATTAAAACAAGGAAATACGAAGACACTTTTCTATGTTAACTAACGTCACGGTATCGGACCTTAATATTGACCTATAATTTTTAAATTGGACCACGTATTATATTACAGGGTTATAGTGTACCCTACCACAGGAAATAATTATAGGTCATTTAGGGGGTACACAGCGTGACCCCAAAGTTTACTATATATGCCTATGCGAAATAGAGTGTTCTGAGAAGCTTAAAATGAAGAAATAGGCGTTCTAAAACGCTTTAAAAATTCAAAGACATCTTTCAATGGTTAACTAACGCAAGGCGCAATATCAGACCTTAATATTGACCCATATTATTTAAATTGGACCAGGTATTATATTACAGGGTAATAGTGTACCCTACCACAGGAAATAATTATAGGTCAATTAGGGGGTACACTATGTATATTTTAAATAGTGCATTAAAACAAGGAAATTCGAAGACAATTTTCTATGTTTACTAACGGCACGGTATCAGACCTTAATATTGACCTATAATTTTTAAATTGGACCACGTATTATATTACAGGGTAATAGTGTACCCTACCACAGGAAATAAATATATGTCATTTAGGGGGGACACAGCGTGACCCTAAATTTTACTATGTATGCATATGCGAAATAGAGTGTTCTGAGAAGCTTAAAATGAAGAAATAGGCGTTCTAAAATGCTTTAAAAATTCAAAGACATCTTTCAATGGTTAACTAACGCAAGGCGCAATATCAGACCTTAATATTGACCCATATCATTTAAATTGGACCAGGTATTATATTACAGGGTAATAGTGTACCCTACCACAGGAAATAATTATAGGTCAATTAGGGGGTACACTATGTATATTTTAAATAGTGCATTAAAACAAGGAAATACGAAGACACTTTTCTATGTTAACTAACGGCACGGTATCGGACCTTAATATTGCCCTATAATTTTTAATTGGACCACGTATTATATTACAGGGTTATAGTGTACCCTACCACAGGAAATAATTATAGGTCAATTAGGGGGTACACAGAGTGACCCTAAAGTTTACTATATATGCCTATGCGAAATAGAGTGTTCTGAGATGCTTAAAATGAAGAAATAAGCGTTCTAAAATGCTTTAAAAATTCAAAGACATCTTTCAATGGTTAACTAACGCAAGGCGCAATATCAGACCTTAATATTGACCCATAAAATTTAAATTGGACCAGGTATTATATTACAGGGTAATAGTGTACCCTACCAAAGGAAATAATTGTAGGTCAATTAGGGGGTACACAGCGTGACCCTAAAGTTTACTATGTATGCCTATGCAAAATAAAGTGTTCTGAGAACCTTAAAATGAGGAAATAAGCGTTCTAAAATGCTTTAAAAATTCAAAGACATTTTTCTATGTTAACTAACGGCACGGTATCGGACCTTAATATTGACCTATAATTTTTAAATTGGACCACGTATTATATTACAGGGTTATAGTGTACCCTACCACAGGAAATAATTATAGGTCATTTAGGGGGTACACAGAGTGACCCTAAAGTTTACTATGTATGCCTATGCGAAATAAAGTGTTCTGAGAAGCTTAAAATGAGGAAATAAGCGTTCTAAAATGCTTTAAAAATTCAAAGACATTTTTCTATGTTAACTAACTTCACGGTATCGGACCTTAATATTGACCTATAATTTTTAAATTGGACCACCTATTATATTACAGGGTAATAGTGTACCCTACCACAGGAAATAATTGTAGGTCATTTAGGGGGTACACTATGTATATTTTAAATAGTGCATTAAAACAAGGAAATACGAAAACACTTTTCTATGTTAACTAACGGCACGGTATCGGACCTTAATATTGACCTATAATTTTTAAATTGTACCACGTATTATATTACAGGGTAATAGTGTACCTTACCACAGGAAATAATTATAGGTCAATTAGGTGGTACACAGCGTGACCCTAAAATTTACTATGTATGCCTATGCGAAATATAGTGTTCTGAGAAGCTTAAAATGAAGAAATAAGCGTTCTAAAATGCTTTAAAAATTCAAAGACATCTTTCAATGGTTAACTAACGCAAGGCGCGATATCAGACCTTAATATGGAAACATAATATTTCAATTGGACCAGGTATTATATTACAGGGTAATTGTGTACCCTACAACAGGAAATAATTATAGGTCAATTAGGGGGTACACTATGTATGTTTTAAATAGTGCATTAAAACAAGAAAATACGAAGACACTTTTCTATGTTAACTAACGGCACTGTATCGGACCTTAATATTGACCTATAATTTTTAAATTGGACCACGTATTATATTACAGGGTTATAGTGTACCCTACCACAGGAAATAATTATAGGTCAATTAGGGGGTACACAGAGTGACCCTAAAGTTTACTATGTATGCCGTTGCGAAATAAAGTGTTCTGAGAAGCTTAAAATGAGGAAATAAGCGTTCTAAAATGCTTTAAAAATTCAAAGACATTTTTCTATGTTAACTAACGGCACGGTATCGGACCTTATTATTGACCTATAATTTTTAAATTGGACCACGTATTATATTACAGGGTAATAGTGTACCCTACCACAGGAAATAATTATAGGTCATTTAGGGGGTACACAGCGTGACCCTAAATTTTACTATGTATGCCTATGCGAAATAGAGTGTTCTGAGATGCTTAAAATGAAGAAATAAGCGTTCTAAAATGCTTTAAAAATTCAAAGACATCTTTCAATGGTTAACTAACGCAAGGCGCAATATCAGACCTTAATATTGAAACATAATATTTAAATTGGACCAGGTATTATATTACAGGGTAATAGTGTACCCTACCACAGGAAATAATTATAGGTCAATTAGGGGGTACGCTATGTATATTTTAAATAGTGCATTAAAACAAGGAAATACGAAGACACTTTTCTATGTTAACTAACGGCACGGTATCGGACCTTAATATTGACCTATAATTTTTAAATTGGACCACGTATTATATTACAGGGTTATAGTGTACCCTACCACAGGAAATAATTATAGGTCAATTAGGGGGAACGCAGAGTGACCCTAAAGTTTACTATGTATGCCTATGCGAAATAAAGTGTTCTGAGAAGCTTAAAATGAGGAAATAAGCGTTCTAAAATGCTTTAAAAATTCAATGACAATTTTCTATGCTAACTAACGGCACGGTATCGGACCTTAATATTGACCTATAATTTTTAAATTGGACCACCTATTATATTACAGGGTAATAGTGTACCTTACCACAGGAAATAATTATAGGTCAATTAGGGGGTACACAGCGTGACCCTAAAGTTTACTATGTATGCCTATGCGAAATAAAGTGTTCTGAGAAGCTTAAAATGAAGAAATAAGCGTTCTAAAATGCTTTAAAAATTCAAAGACATCTTTCAATGGTTAACTAACGCAAGGCGCAATATCAAACCTTAATATTGACCCATAATATTTAAATTGAACCAGGTATTGTATTACAGGGTAATAGTGTACCCTACCACAGGAAATAATTATAGGTCAATTAGGGGGTACACTATGTATATTTTAAATAGTGCATTAAAACAAGGAAATACGAAGACATTTTTCAATGTTAACTAACGGCACGGTATCGGAACTTAATATAGACCTATAATTTTTAAATTGGACCACGTATTATATTACAGGGTAATAGTGTACCCTACCACAGGATATAATTATAGGTCATTTAGGGGGTACACAGCGTGACCCTAAATTTTACTATGTATGCCTATGCGAAATAGAGTGTTCTGAGATGCTTAAAATGAAGAAATAAGCGTTCTAAAATGCTTTAAAAATTCAAAGACATCTTTCAATGGTTAACTAACGCAAGGCGCAATATCAGACCTTAATATTGACCCATAATATTTAAATTGGAATAGGTATTATATTACAGGGTAATAGTGTACCCTACCACAGGAAATAATTATAGGTCAATTAGGGGGTACACTATGTATATTTTAAATAGTGCATTAAAACAAGGAAATACGAAGACACTTTTCTATGTTAACTAACGTCACGGTATCGGACCTTAATATTGACCTATAATTTTTAAATTGGACCACGTATTATATTACAGGGTTATAGTGTACCCTACCACAGGAAATAATTATAGGTCATTTAGGGGGTACACAGCGTGACCCTAAATTTTACTATGTATGCTTATGCGAAATAGAGTGTTCTGAGAAGCTTAAAATGAAGAAGTAAGCGTTCTAAAATGCTTTAAAAATTCAAAGACATCTTTCAATGGTTAACTAGCGCAAGGCGCAATATCAGACCTTAATATTGACCCATAATATTTAAATTGGACCACGTATTATATTACAGGGTTATAGTGTACCCTACCACAGGAAATAATTATAGGTCTATTAGGGGGTACACAGAGTGACCCTAAAGTTTACTATGTATGCCTATGCGAAATAAAGTGTTCTGAGAAGCTTAAAATGAGGAAATAAGCGTTCTAAAATGCTTTAAAAATTCAAAGACATTTTTCTATGTTAACTAACGGTACGGTATCGGACCTTAATATTGACCTATAATTTTTAAATTGGACCACGTATTATATTAGAGGGTAATAGTGTACCCTACCACAGGAAATAATTATAGGTCATTTAGGGGGTACACAGCGTGACCCTAAATTTTACTATGTATGCCTATGCGAAATAGAGTGTTCTGAGAAGCTTAAAATGAAGAAATAAGCGTTCTAAAATGCTTTAAAAATTCAAAGACATCTTTCAATGGTTAACTAACGCAAGGCGCAATATCAAACCTTAATATTGACCCATAATATTTAAATTGAACCAGGTATTGTATTACAGGGTAATAGTGTACCCTACCACAGGAAATAATTATAGGTCAATTAGGGGGTACACTATGTATATTTTAAATAGTGCATTAAAACAAGGAAATACGAAGACATTTTTCAATGTTAACTAACGGCACGGTATCGGAACTTAATATAGACCTATAATTTTTAAATTGGACCACGTATTATATCACAGGGTAATAATGTGCCCTACCACAGGAAATAATTATAGGTCATTTAGGGGGTACACAGCGTGACCCTAAATTTTACTATGTATGCCTATGCGAAATAGAGTGCTCTGAGAAGCTTAAAATGAAGAAATAAGCGTTCTAAAATGCTTTAAAAATTCAAAGACATCTTTCAATGGTTAACTAACGCAAGGCGCAATATCAGACCTTAATATTGACCCATAATATTTATATTGGACCAGGTATTATATTACAGGGTAATAGTGTACCCCACCAAAGGAAATAATTATAGGTCAATTAGGGGGTACACAGCGTGACCCTAAAGTTTACTATGTATGCCTATGCGAAATAAAGTGTTCTGAGAAGCTTAAAATGAGGAAATAAGCGTTCTAAAATGCTTTAAAAATTCAAAGACATTTTTCTATGTTAACTAACGGCACGGTATCGGACCTTAATATTGACCTATAATTTTTAAATTGGACCACGTATTATATTACAGGGTAATAGTGTACCCTACCACAGGATATAATTATAGGTCATTTAGGGGGTACACAGCGTGACCCTAAATTTTACTATGTATGCCTATGCGAAATAGAGTGTTCTGAGATGCTTAAAATGAAGAAATAAGCGTTCTAAAATGCTTTAAAAATTCAAAGACATCTTTCAATGGTTAACTAACGCAAGGCGCAATATCAGACCTTAATATTGACCCATAATATTTAAATTGTAATAGGTATTATATTACAGGGTAATAGTGTACCCTACCACAGGAAATAATTATAGGTCAATTAGGGGGTACACTATGTATATTTTAAATAGTGCATTAAAACAAGGAAATACGAAGACACTTTTCTATGTTAACTAACGTCACGGTATCGGACCTTAATATTGACCTATAATTTTTAAATTGGACCACGTATTATATTACAGGGTTATAGTGTACCCTACCACAGGAAATAATTATAGGTCAATTAGGGGGTACACAGAGAGACCCTAAAGTTTACTATGTATGCCTATGCGAAATAAAGTGTTCTGAGAAGCTTAAAATGAGGAAATAAGCGTTCTAAAATGCTTTAAAAATTCAAAGACATTTTTCAATGTTAACTAACGGCACGGTATCGGACCTTAATATTAACCTATAATTTTTAAATTGGACCACGTATTATATTACAGGGTAATAGTGTACCCTACCACAGGAAATAATTATAGGTCATTTAGGGGGTACACAGCGTGACCCTAAATTTTACTATGTATGCTTATGCGAAATAGAGTGTTCTGAGAAGCTTAAAATGAAGAAATAAGCGTTCTAAAATGCTTTAAAAATTCAAAGACATCTTTCAATGGTTAACTAGCGCAAGGCGCAATATCAGACCTTAATATTGACCCATAATATTTAAATTGGACCAGGTATTATATTACAGGGTAATAGTGTACCCTACCACAGGAAATAATTATAGGTCAATTAGGGGGTACACTATGTATATTTTAAATAGTGCATTAAAACAAGGAAATACGAAGACACTTTTCTATGTTAACTAACGGCACGGTATCGGACCTTAATATTGACCTATAATTTTTAAATTGTACCACGTATTATATTACAGGGTAATAGTGTACCTTACCACAGGAAATAATTATAGGTCAATTAGGTGGTACACAGCGTGACCCTAAAATTTACTATGTATGCCTATGCGAAATAGAGTGTTCTGAGAAGCTTAAAATGAAGAAATAAGCGTTCTAAAATGCTTTAAAAATTCAAAGACATCTTTCAATGGTTAACTAACGCAAGGCGCAATATCAGACCTTAATATTGACCCATAATATTTAAATTGGACCAGGTATTATATTACAGGGTAATAGTGTACCCTACCACATTAAATAATTATAGGTCAATTAGGGGGTACACTATGTATATTTTAAATAGTGCATTAAAACAAGGAAATACGAAGACACTTTTCTATGTTAACTAACGGCACGGTATCGGACCTTAATATTGACCTATAATTTTTAAATTGGACCACGTATTATATTACAGGGTTATAGTGTACCCTACCACAGGAAATAATTATAGGTCAATTAGGGGGTACACAGAGTGACCCTAAAGTTTACTATATATATGCCTATGCGAAATAGAGTGTTCTGAGATGCTTAAAATGAAGAAATAAGCGTTCTAAAATGCTTTAAAAATTCAAAAACATCTTTCAATGGTTAACTAACGCAATTCGCAATATCAGACCTTAATATTGACCCATAATATTTAAATTGGACCAGGTATTATATTACAGGGTAATAGTGTACCCTACCACAGGAAATAATTATAGGTCAATTAGGGGGTACACTATGTATATTTTAAATAGTGCATTAAAACAAGGAAATACGAAGACACTTTTCTATGTTAACTAACGGCACGGTATCGGACCTTAATATTGACCTATAATTTTTAAACTGGACCACGTATTATATTACAGGGTTATAGTGTACCCTACCACAGGAAATAATTATAGGACAATTAGGGGGTACACAGAGTGACCCTAAAGTTTACTATGTATGCCTATGCGAAATAAAGTGTTCTGAGAAGCTTAAAATGAGGAAATAAGCGTTCTAAAATGCTTTAAAATTCAAAGACATTTTTCTATGTTAACTAACTTCACGGTATCGGACCTTAATATTGACCTATAATTTTTAAATTGGACCACCTATTATATTACAGGGTAATAGTGTACCCTACCACAGGAAATAATTATAGGTCATTTAGGGTGTACACTATGTATATTTTAAATAGTGCATTAAAACAAGGAAATACGAAGACACTTTTCTATGTTAACTAACGGCACGGTATCGGACCTTAATATTGACCTATAATTTTTAAATTGTACCACGTATTATATTACAGGGTAATAGTGTACCTTACCACAGGAAATAATTATAGGTCAATTAGGTGGTACACAGCGTGACCCTAAAATTTACTATGTATGCCTATGCGAAATAGAGTGTTCTGAGAAGCTTAAAATGAAGAAATAAGCGTTCTAAAATGCTTTAAAAATTCAAAGACATTTTTCTATGTTAACTAACGGCACGGTATCGGACCTTAATATTGACCTATAATTTTTAAATTGGACCACGTATTATATTACAGGGTTATAGTGTACCCTACCACAGGAAATAATTATAGGTCAATTAGGTAGTACACAGAGTGACCCTAAAGTTTACTATGTATGCCTATGCGAAATAAAGTGTTCTGAGAAGCTTAAAATGAGGAAATAAGCGTTGTAAAATGCTTTAAAAATTCAAAGACATTTTTCTATGTTAACTAACGGCACGGTATCGGACCATAATATTGACCTATAATTTTTAAATTGGACCACGTATTATATTACAGGGTAATAGTGTACCCTACCACAGGATATAATTATAGGTCATTTAGGGGGTACACAGCGTGACCCTAAATTTTACTATGTATGCCTATGCGAAATAGAGTGTTCTGAGATGCTTAAAATGAAGAAATAAGCGTTCTAAAATGCTTTAAAATTCAAAGACATCTTTCAATGTTTAACTAACGCTAGGCGCAATATCAGACCTTAATATTGACCCATAATATTTAAATTGGAATAGGTATTATATTACAGGGTAATAGTGTACCCTACCACAGGAAATAATTATAGGTCAATTAGGGGGTACACTATGTATATTTTAAATAGTGCATTAAAACAAGGAAATACGAATACACTTTTCTATGTTAACTAACGGCACGGTATCGGACCTTAATATTGACCTATAATTTTTAAATTGGACCACGTATTATATTACAGGGTTATAGTGTACCCTACCACAGGAAATAATTATAGGTCAATTAGGGGGTACACAGAGAGACCCTAAAGTTTACTATGTATGCCTATGCGAAATAAAGTGTTCTGAGAAGCTTAAAATGAGGAAATAAGCGTTCTAAAATGCTTTAAAAATTCAAAGACATTTTTCAATGTTAACTAACGGCACGGTATCGGTCCTTAATATTGACCTATAATTTTTAAATTGGACCACGTATTATATTACAGGGTAATAGTGTACCCTACCACAGGAAAAAATTATAGGTCATTTAGGGGGTACACAGCGTGACCCTAAATTTTACTATGTATGCTTATGCGAAATAGAGTGTTCTGAGAAGCTTAAAATGAAGAAATAAGCGTTCTAAAATGCTTTAAAAATTCAAAGACATCTTTCAATGGTTAACTAGCGCAAGGCGCAATATCAGACCTTAATATTGACCCATAATATTTAAATTGGACCAGGTATTATATTACAGGGTAATAGTGTACCCTACCACAGGAAATAATTATAGGTCAATTAGGGGGTACACTATGTATATTTTAAATAGTGCATTAAAACAAGGAAATACGAAGACACTTTTCTATGTTAACTAACGGCACGGTATCGGACCTTAATATTGACCTATAATTTTTAAATTGGACCACGTATTATATTACAGGGTTATAGTGTACCCTACCACAGGAAATAATTATAGGTCAATTAGGGGGTACACAGAGAGACCCTAAAGTTTACTATGTATGCCTATGCGAAATAAAGTGTTCTGAGAAGCTTAAAATGAGGAAATAAGCGTTCTAAAATGCTTTAAAAATTCAAAGACATTTTTCAATGTTAACTAACGGCACGGTATCGGTCCTTAATATTGACCTATAATTTTTAAATTGGACCACGTATTATATTACAGGGTAATAGTGTACCCTACCACAGGAAATAATTATAGGTCATTTAGGGGGTACACAGCGTGACCCTAAATTTTACTATGTATGCTTATGCGAAATAGAGTGTTCTGAGAAGCTTAAAATGAAGAAATAAGCGTTCTAAAATGCTTTAAAAATTCAAAGACATCTTTCAATGGTTAACTAGCGCAAGGCGCAATATCAGACCTTAATATTGACCCATAATATTTAAATTGGACCAGGTATTATATTACAGGGTAATAGTGTACCCTACCACAGGAAATAATTATAGGTCAATTAGGGGGTACACTATGTATATTTTAAATAGTGCATTAAAACAAGGAAATACGAAGACACTTTTCTATGTTAACTAACGGCACGGTATCGGACCTTAATATTGACCTATAATTTTTAAATTGTACCACGTATTATATTACAGGGTAATAGTGTACCTTACCACAGGAAATAATTATAGGTCAATTAGGTGGTACACAGCGTGACCCTAAAATTTACTATGTATGCCTATGCGAAATAGAGTGTTCTGAGAAGCTTAAAATGAAGAAATAAGCGTTCTAAAATGCTTTAAAAATTCAAAGACATCTTTCAATGGTTAATTAACGCAAGGCGCGATATCAGACCTTAATATGGAACCATAATATTTCAATTGGACCAGGTATTATATTACAGGGTAATAGTGTACCCTACAACAGGAAATAATTATAGGTCAATTAGGGGGTACACTATGTATGTTTTAAATAGTGCATTAAAACAAGAAAATACGAAGACACTTTTCTATGTTAACTAACGGCACGGTATTGCACCTTAATATTGACCTATAATTTTTAAATTGGACCACGTATTATATTACAGGGTTATAGTGTACCCTACCACAGGAAATAATTATAGGTCAATTAGGGGTTACACAGAGTGACCCTAAAGTTTACTATGTATGCCTATGCGAAATAAAGTGTTCTGAGAAGCTTAAAATGAGGAAATAAGCGTTCTAAAATGCTTTAAAAATTCAAAGACATTTTTCTATGTTAACTAACGGCACGGTATCGGACCTTAATATTGACCTATAATTTTTAAATTGGACCACGTATTATATTAGAGGGTAATAGTGTACCCTACCACAGGAAATAATTATAGGTCATTTAGGGGGTACACAGCGTGACCCTAAATTTTACTATGTATGCCTATGCGAAATAGAGTGTTCTGAGAAGCTTAAAATGAGGAAATAAGCGTTCTAAAATGCTTTAAAAATTCAAAGACATCTTTCAATGGTTAACTAACGCAAGGCGCAATATCAAACCTTAATATTGACCCATAATATTTAAATTGAACCAGGTATTGTATTACAGGGTAATAGTGTACCCTACCACAGGAAATAATTATAGGTCAATTAGGGGGTACACTATGTATATGTTAAATAGTGCATTAACTCTTTCATTCCGGTAGGGTCTGAGATTTTGAGTTCCCCTGTTACGGCAGTTTTCAGAAGGAAGGTTTTTCACTTGAACTCGACCACGGTTCCCACCCAGTGAGATAAGTAAAAGGGGTGTAAATGATTCTCCTTTCTCTTCATTGAAACTCAGTCAAGTGGGGAAAAAATGCATGCAGCAACAAATTGTTGGATAAGTTTAAAACACCCCATTTACCAAAACGTTAGTTCAGCACTTTTTTGGCGACGAATAACTAGAATTGTAAAAGTTTCCTTCCTTCTTTTATTGTTTTTTTTTACTCGATTTTTTTCACAAAATCATGAAATGTAAAAAGTTTAGATAAAAATTGCTCTTCAATAAATTTTTTATTACATTGCATTATTTCAAATAATTCCTGAATAATTAATTTAGCTTTAAATAATATGTATACCATACCTCACAAATTTCTCTGTTTTACCACTTCCGATATCGAATCTCGAGACTTCTGTACTCAAATTTTATTTAACTTAAAAATAATTTGAATAATCTATTATTTTTTATTAAATGGAGATTTTTATTAAATAGTTTTTTAATAGTATATTGCATTAAATTTTTCAGAATCTTAAAGATTAAATTATAAAATTTTGCTTAATCTTAAAGATTAAAGTTTAAAGATTAATATTTTGCAGAATCTGAACGATTTAGCTATCTTAGTTTTATAAATGAGAATACCCATGGCTCGAAATGGTCAGTTGAACAGTCCCTAAAAAATACTAGAATTTATTTTTTAACCGTTTGACGAAGATGAGACACCGGTGTTCCTTTTATATATACTTTTTCTTGCACTCAAATTACCATCTATAACTTATTTCAGTATTTTTTAATTGTAAAAAACAGTATGATAGTTTCTAAAAAACTCTGTTAGATTATCAGAATTATATTTATACTAAAATATGAAATATGAATATAATAATTTGAACAAAAATTTTGTTTTCATACATGCAAAAAAGTTATCCGAAATTGATTATCAAAATTAAGGAAATTGTAAAAATTGAAAATTAAAGAAAATTGTTTCTTTTAGATCAAAATAACTGTGTGTGAAAATAAAGGCAAACTTTAAAAATATATATATATATAATGTTTGGAAGTGATCTGTGTTTGGAAGATTTTAGTTAACTCAGAAAAAGATACGGGTGTTTCATGCTCTATTTCATAACCATAAATTATTAAAATGCTAAATATAATATTTTTCACTTATTTTCAACCAAATTGTCTTAGTGTAAACTAGGGGTGCACAACCTTTTTGAGTGAAGGGCCACTTGCACAGCTGGTTGGCTAACGAAGGGCCGCACATGTATTTAGACATGTTAATGACAAATGTATTAATGTTTATTTAAACATAAGCGTTCCATTTTTTTTATCAATAAACTTAGTGATATCAATAACTTAGTAGTGTTCCATTATTAGAAAAAAAAACTTGCTATTTTTATTATATGAACAATAGATTTATCAAAATAAATAAACATTGAAGAAAAGAAATGTTTTTTTTTATCATATCATGCAATACGAAAATTCATTTTAGAATTAAATTCTAATAAATAAAAAAAAACTGCAATGCCCACAGAATGAAAATAGGAAAAAGTTTAGTCATATTTAAGTATTATAAATCCAAATTAAATATTTTAATTAAAGAAAATTTATAGGTTTTAAACAAAAGCCTAAAATAAAAGCAAAACTGTGATAGTTCAAAATAATATTCAATGCTTATTTTGTAATGTACTTTGTTATTTTATTTTATTAATTATTAGATTTTTTATATCGTAAACATTTTCCTTTTTTATATCGAAAAAGATCACTTAAGCAACAAAAAATTTAAATCTAAGCTACAAACAGTGAGCAGTTTAAAAATTCACGTTTTCCGCCATTTCATGAATTTTTCAAGTTGAAATAACATTGCATTTAAATTAGGGAGGGATGTAACGAGTATTTGGCCGTTCTGTGAAAAATTCAGTTGGTTGAATGATCAGTCAAATATTCGGCAGAATATTTTTTAGAAATGTATTTTTTATTTTTGAATTTTTATAAATATTACTTTTTTTTAAAAAAATTATAATCAGACAATTTTTTCGATACTTTGAGAATTGAGAAGGGTTTTTTTTTCATTTTTTGCTGCTTTTATTATAACCCAGCGTTTTATTATAACGGAACGTCTCATAGTATTAATTTATTATCACTCTTTCCCTGTACTGTAATATAAATAACCAGTAACATAGAAAAGTGTTATTCTCAGTATTAAAGTTTTGTTTCAGGAACTAAGAAAAATTTGTTTCTTCTGTTTTTCTTTTTTTAGGCATTTTTATTATGACTCAGCATTTTTTTTAAAAATAAAGTTACTAATAAAGTTTATTTTATAGCAATTTTTTTTCTTCCAAAATTATGGCAATGAGAAAAATTTAAATTGAGATTCTCAGCATAAGTTTTTCATTTTAAAAATTAAGAACGTTTTTTCTATCTTTTTGTTTTCTTTAAATAAAAAAAAACTTTTTCTATACGCTTTCACTATAACGCAGTAATTTTTAATAGCATTTCTGATGACTTAATTCCTTTTTCTTGGCTTTTTCTGGTAAGTGAAAAACTAAGATGTTCAGCTTTAAAAAAAATTTTCAAAAATTAAGATTGGTTTTTATGTTCTCTGTTTCGCTTGATTGGCAAAAACGTTCTTTTTAGAGTTAATTTATGAATACGTTTTTCCAGGAAATATTATTCTGAGCATTATAATTTTAGTTTCAGTGTTTAGTAGCAGTAAAAGATTTTGCTGTTTGACCCCAATTGTACTGCGCTCAGTTGATTTTTTCTTCTTTTTTTTTGCCGAATATTTGGTTTTTGACCAAATCAAAATTCATGATTACATTCGACCAAATCATATTCGTTGCGGAAATAAAAACGAAGGAAAAATAACTAGGATTTACGATAAAACTGTACCGAAATACTGTATCAAAAAGTGATTATTTAATTGCGTGATTAACAGTCACGTGTCGTAATAACATCATAGTTAAATAACGGGATAGTCAAAATCATGTGAAAAAGCATAGAAATAAGTGGGAAAATATATATTTATGCTGAACTCAGCACGAATAAAGCGTGTCAAATGCATGATTTAAAATTTGCATGTCGTAATAGAATAATTGGAATTTTTTATAATACGTGGGAACGCATAGCAATAACTGCCGAAAAAAATTGTTGAAAAAAAGAGAAAGAATTGCAAAGAAAAGATAAAAAATCACTTAGATTTAAGATGAAATCGTCACAAATAATTTGCGATCTGAAACTCGCGTCGTAATAAAAATTCGGGATTTTCGAAATCAGGTAGAAAAGCGGAAATGACTGTTTAAAAAAAATCATTTATATTTACTATAAAATCGGCTTAAAGAAAGCGCGTTAAACGTACATTTACTAAAGAATCTGTTAAAATTGATTGTGTCAAAACGTGATGACTTAAAAGTGCGATTAAAAATTGCCATTTTTTAAATTTTTTTTAATGTGTTTAGAAGCTTTCGCGGGCCGCACTTCAGTAGTCGAAGGGCCGCATTTGACCCGCGGGCCGCAGGTTGTGCACCCCTAGTGTAAACAAATTTTATACTATTTGAGTAATACTTTTTGATCCCCATAATTAGATTCAGAGAGAGTAATAGAAAGGCATAATAGTTAAAGGTATAAGTTTCAATCTTTCTCTTTACTGATCGATGAAGGTCATATATTCCAAATTATCTTTTCCTTTCTGACAACAATATTTTGAAAAATATTTATTTTCATTCTGAGGAATCACCTGTGTATTGAATTTTTCATGGAAATCAATAGTTATATGAAATAATATGCATATTCTAAGTGGACCTCTTAAGAGAAAAGTATTATTTCTTTTCATTAAATAGAATCATCACTCAAAATTATTAAATTTAGAGTGATAATATTTAGAGCAGCATTTTATTGCAGAGCACATCTTATATTGTTCAATAAATTAGTAATAAAACTGAATGATATCAAGACCTGCGTTTTCATCTTTAAGAACTAAGCCTTTACATAACGTGCTCGCTATCTTGTAGGCAAGAACATTCGGATAGTGTCATCGGCTTCATTAACTTTAAATTAAATTATAACAAAAACTATTCCCGCATCTGGTGGCCACAAGTTATCACATTTTATTTGTGTGTATTATTATAGATATATGGTTAGTTTATGATTGAAGAATCAGAAAGATGGATTAGTCTGTTTAGTATCTTTTTTTTTTTTTTCAGTGAAAAGAAATCTGTGAAAAAATAGAATACTATCATCTTAGCTAATTTGTATATAATTATCAGGCATAATTTACTTTTAACGGTATAAGTGTAATATTAAGCAATTTGTTGACATTAATATTTGATAATGGAGAATTTCAAAGTTGTTAGAATTCCTTAAATTCATTTTTTAATAAAAATAAAAGAATTTTCTTTTGTAGTTTGAAAGTATATTATTTAGTCTAAGTTTTAAAATACAAGTCTAGTTACAGATTCTTTTTTTGCTCCCAATAACCACTTTTGACGTCGAATCGGAATTTGTTTGCGTAAACGTTCAACAATAAATTAAAGAATGTGGTTAGTTCTTCATGGTTAAATGCAGCCCAACTGTTATTTTTCTAAGAAAATGTTTCTTGCTGGTTGCAATCCTTTTCAGCAAAAATGGCCAAAGTAAAATAAATTTTAGCTTTTACTATCTTATGTCAAGAAGTGTTTTGCATAGTATATTATTATATTCTCATTACGCAGCAGGTATTCGTCTTACACGCCTCAACTCAGTACCCTTTCCAACCGGCTCAATCATTCACAACACACATCGGGAATTCTTTCCCTTTTGTATGGCGATTGACACCACTATATTCTTCGATCAAGGTGTGCTGGCCTCCTTCTCCGAAAAAAAATAAATAAATAAAACGGAAACTGTATGTGAATCCTTCTTGCTCGTATATTTTTAGAAACATTTCGCCCTAGATAATTTTTAAAAAAAATAATTGCTGTCGTAATTTTACAAATGTTATTAATTTATCTATTTAATTATCTTTTTCTTATTTATTTCTTACGTTAGAATGCTTTAATAAGTCACATAGGTGCTAAGCATTGTTTATTGTTGCAAAAACAAAAGTTTATACAAAACAGAACTAAAGTAATTCAGTTGTTTTTAAATTTTCTCTATAGAAAAAAAGTATAAACGATAAAGAAATTGATACAATTAAAGATACTATCTGATTAATTTTAATACTTTGGAAGGCTTTTTCTAAATTTTAAAAGTATTTTTTATTACACTCAGTTTTTTAAAAAATTAAATAAATGAATAAAGTAAACAGCACATTGGAGCGGGAAGCGGGAAGGTGATAATGTCCATTCCGTTATATTATCATTTTAAATAAAACCTGTTGATACTTGAGTTTTTTTAAAAGTAAAATGTTTCATTTATGTTCTTTTTTTCAATATTAACGTGAATAATTTTAATAAATAGAAATAGTAGTATGTTGCATGGTTAATAGCATTAAAATAACTTAAATCTTGAAAGAAAATAATAATAATAAATAAACACACTGAATAATTTTTTTTAAAATTTAATTAATGAGGTAAAAACATTTCTAATTTCTTAAAACAAAATAAGAAGAGATACATGCAATGTCAGAAAAATCAGTGCAAGATTAAATTTGCTACAACCGCAAAGAAACATCAAATTAAGCCATATTTTCTATTCAACTCTAGCCAAAGTATTGTGCGATTCAAAATTTGATTGACGCAAAATGAAATTCATTTATACGTTGCAAAAAAAAAATTAAAATTTTTTTATAGAAATATATCACTTTTTAGTCTTAGACTTACTTTGAATAATTATTGCTAAATTATTTGAAACGTGTATCATTGTTTTTTTTCGCAATAAAATTTAATGCATAATATTTACTTCACTGATAATTTGAATATAAATTATTATATTATACTCGATATGATTGTTTTAATGCAGACATGTTTGTATATAATAATGTTTTTTTTTTTTATATTTTGCTATATTAGAGACAATAGTTACAGACAGAAATCATACGTTTTGGGGCGGAAAAAAAATAAGGCACAAATCGTTAGTCTAGAAAACTTCTAGAAGTTTTTATTTTATACTTTGGTTGATTCCAGGCGAAAATCGTTTAATATTTGAACGCGTAATTAGTGATTCTAATCAATGACGTAGCAAGGTTTTTGATTTTCATTCACAGATAGGTAGCGTCTTAGGTACAAATTGTGGATTTTTATTAGATAGCTCAGTTCTTGCAAGTATTGCGGCAAAACTTTTCGTGAACATTGTATACAAATTCAAGAAAATTCAGTTGGGAGCAAAAAATAATACACTAAACTCAGCAACCACCAAAAAATAAAATGATTGGTAGAACAAACTGGAAGATATTTGGGGAAATGATAAAACGTCTATTGGTGATGAAGGAAAATGCCCAAATATCATTTTAATTACTCACAAAAGGTAGATAAGTACAGAATAAGATAGATAGAGGAAGCTACGAATAAGAAAGGGATGAAAAGGTTTCTTTCCTAGTTTTTCAGGAATACGAACTTATAGAATGCATGGTGTCATAAAATTATCCCCGCTCGTTCTTCCAGGCTAACAGTAAATACTTTTATACGTCGTCTAGAACAATCAAACTTTCAAAATATTTTTGGAATGGAAACGATTTTTTAGAAATTTTATCCATTCCTCATATAAGAAGAAAAATTATTGCACTTTCTCCTAAATTAGAACACATAGAAAAACGGCAGACCACATTCATTCATAACGAAAATTACTAGACTTAATCCCCCTCGTTTCCTCCCTCGTGAAACAGTTGATTTTTATTTATTTTTTAATTTAAGCATACATAGACAAAGAGGTTATTCAAAAGAAAATAAAAGGAAAATTATGACTGACTAGAACTAAAGTCTTTTTCAAATTGTATTCAAATGATTAATTTATTGACAAAATTTGAAATTTATTAAAATTGCTAAAATCGAAACAGAACAAAAAACTTAGGTAACTGTTTCCAATTGCGTTAGTAGAAAAAAAAAAAAGAAAATTTAAAAAGGAGAAAAAAAAGCTAAAAAGACAGCAAAACAACTATTGTTTTCTTTTTAAGAATTTTCTTTAAGAAAAAAAAAAAGATTTGATTACATAAAATATGATAGAGTTTTCTTATGTCTACCAATATTAATCATCAGATTTTGAATAAATTGTTTTGAATTAATTTCAATTGAATGGTACCATTGAAATAAATTTATTTTATGAATATGCTTACATTTATTAAATGGTTGATTTTGTGAAGTGATTTAAAATTTAAATATATCTATACAATGTAATTTCTTATATCATTGAAATCTTTAAAGTTTTAAATTATAATTTCTGCGCAATTAGATTTTTTTGAACAAGTATTTTAAATTCCTTAAAAGTTCTGTTTTCAAAATCTTTATTAAATATTCTAAATATTGTTAAATCTGTTTTAAGATTGGCTGCCAGCAAGAAAAAAAAAATGCCCACAATATTTAAAATCTTTTAATTTTTAAGTATTAGTTTTTAGACATTAAATTTCATTATTTCTAATAAAAATCACATTTCTTATTTTGAAAAAAAAAATTTAAGAAGAGAGAAAAATAACTAAGTAGAGGAAGTTTATTTCTTATAATTTTCTGTTTCTACTTTGCATTAGTAACAATATATGTCTCTGCTTAATTATTTACTTACTTAATTATATTTTTGTTTTTGTGTGGATAAAATTTTTTTCTATTTTTTCTCTTAAATCTATGGGAAACACCATAAACTAGGGTACGTAGTCGATCAGAGAAGGTATATATGAAATTGAAAATGCATGAAAAATTTGCACTTAATAAATTGAAGTATATATTATTTTCCCCTAATTAAAAGAATTAAAATTTAATTAACTCATGTTATTGTTTAAAGAGAGAGAGACTAACAGTTGAATTATTAGACATTATTTACTAAAAGAAACTAATTAAATACAATAGAAAAAGTGCAATAGAAAAAAGGCTAGATATCTTTAATTTTATCACCATAGAAAAACCAACAGTACTTAGTTAATATTATATTTATAAATCTGATGAAAATTGCCCGACCTTTTGGTGTGACAATGTTTGAATTTCTCTAACTTTTTTTTCTCCAATATCAGTTTTATCTATATCTTTCTCTTAAGGTGTTCCGTGTTTTTTCCTTATTTTTTACGATGATCGCTAATTTCTCTCTCCCAGAAAAAAAAAAAAATGTAGTATAATTTTTTCTTGAATTTAAAAAAAAAACCAACAGAAAATGAAGTGGTTGAATTTTGTGTATTTTTCTTTGGTGACGTTTACTGTGTGCAATACCTTACAATGCCTTTCCGCAGCTATTGTAATTCCACAAGTAACAATGAAGAAGGAATAGACAAGTATTGAAAGAATTTCTGCCTCTGGTAACTGTGGGTTAGTAGGATAGTTTAGATACCCTGTGGTGAAGAGGAGTCAAAAAGCTTTGTGAAATTTTTCTATGTAAAGCAAATAGTGGACAACCGTATTGTGCAAATCATTACTCAGAATACTTACAAACATTAGTCTTTCCCTTGCCGCGAAAAAAAAAAAAAAAGAAAGAAATATTCCTAAGGGAGTACTACCACAGTAATATAAATTTGAAATAGAACACTGAATGATTTTTATGAAGAAAAAAATTATTACGCATAATTAAGAAAAAGAAAAAAAAAGAAAATATTTATTATTTAAAGTTAGTAAAATATTAACACTAATCATTAGCATTTTGAATAACATTAAAACGGTTTGATATCAATGAGGTTGAGAATCAATGAGAAATTAAAGTAGTATTTTGATCGATAAAAACTTGATTTTTGTATGACAAATGAAAAGCTTTCAAACATTTTCGAAAATTTGTTAGGTCGTCTATTTCTAAACATTTTCTGAACAAAAATAAACGAAAAAGATATTGAAAAAAGTAGAAATACTGAAAATTCCTTAGAATAAATTCGTATCTTTTCTTACATTGAAATAAATTTGTAGACATTAATGTATTGTATTTTCAATATTTTTATACACCATAAAATATTAAAAGATAATGTCTAAGTTTCTTTATTCGCGATCAATATCGAGTAACATAACAACGCATATCATAGTGAAAAATATAAGTTTTAATGTTGTTATACATTTTTAAATTTAAAAAAGTAACTGAAACAAGAAATCAGTCCTTTTTCAATTTCAATCTTTTTTTTTTTTTTCCTTTATCGATTTATGCGGCGTATTATTATTTAACAATAAAGCATTGATCTTTATCATTCGAAAGTTTTATGTAAGTGTTCCTGAGGTTTCCTTGTGTACCTGCTCAAAAGCACATTAATTCGTATATGTACGTATAAAACACTACATTTCCTTTGTGTACTAGATATATTGTTTTGAAAAAAAATTCCGCGAAAAACTATGTAATTAAAATTTGATTCCACTTTTTAATAAGAAAAATTCAGTATAAGGTAATTACTCAAGTATCATAACCTCCAAAGACTTGAGAATAAGAATTGTATTAGGTAATTAAGTTGAAATATCAAACAAATTTCTGTATGCGCTAATAACAAACGCTTTTTTTTCTATTACAAAAGTGCTTTTTTTCCTTCTTTCTTTTATTTATTCATTTTTTTTAACCACGGATGTATTTTAGCAAGTGTAAAAGAAATGTTAATCAATGTTTGACAGAATTAATTAAACAACTTTCTTATTCCTATGAATAGCGAATATTTAATGTGGTTAGAGTGAAGTACAGTTTCGTCAGTTTAGGCTATTTTGTCAGTAAACTCGACATGAAAATCCAATATGGCAACAGTTTATTTAACCTTTCAGTTAAAAGAAAAAATTTTAAATTCATATATACTTATATTTAGCACGATTTTAAAAAATCAATTTGCCACAAATGAACATAGCCGTTGATTAAATGGTTCTTTTTTTTTCTGCTTCAAAAATAAAATTTCATAATGTGATATGAAAAAAATTATAATTTCATTTTGAAGTTTATAGTGTTAATGCAAAGAAAAATTATTAAACCGAAGAAATTAATATATGTTCCATAATTATTCGAAGTTTGCTTAACGGTTGCACTATGAAAAACTGTTGTGGCTAAGAGAAAAGAATTATTAAAGTATAGCAGCTCTTAGGAATTCCCGCGAAGAATAAAAAAACGCTATGTTTTAGTTTTAATTGTAATTTGACACAATTATAAATTCTTATTGATTAAATAATTGTAAATAGGTTAACATCAATTCTGAAAAACATTTATTTATTTATTTATTTTTTATAAAAAAGGGCTGTGAAGCATTTCGTTATAGCACAGGATACGCCCATTTGTTGATTTAAAACAGTGTCCTTTTTTTTTTTGAAGTTAGAATTAGAAGATAAAATTTGGTGTTTGGCGCTTTCTCTAAGAGCCATGCCTGCAATTTTTAAAGTTAAGAATAGCAACCTTAGGAGAAAACTTTTCAACAATGCATAGGGAGGGAACTAATTGATGTTAACTGACAATCCTATTTTCTCCCCTCCCCCAATGAACCCCAACAACCGCGAAGCTACCTTCCCCACCTTATTCACCTGGAGAGTCACGAAACAACACCTATCCGGAGTTTGCATGTAGATGTTTTTTCGTGACGCTTCGGAAATAAGGGGTTAAAACAAGGAAATACGAAGACATTTTTCAATGTTAACTAACGGCACGGTATCGGAACTTAATATTGACCTATAATTTTTAAATTGGACCACGTATTATATTACAGGGTAATAGTGTGCCCTACCACAGGAAATAATTATAGGTCATTTAGGGGGTACACAGCGTGACCCTAAATTTTACTATGTATGCCTATGCGAAATAAAGTGCTCTGAGAAGCTTAAAATGAAGAAATAATCGTTCTAAAATGCTTTAAAAATTCAAAGACATCTTTCAATGGTTAACTAACGCAAGGCGCAATATCAGACCTTAATATTGACCCATAATATTTAAATTGGACCAGGTATTATATTACAGGGTAATAGTGTACCCCACCAAAGGAAATAATTATAGGTCAATTAGGGGGTACACAGCGTGACCCTAAAGTTTACTATGTATGCCTATGCGAAATAAAGTGTTCTGAGAAGCTTAAAATGAGGAAATAAGCGTTCTAAAATGCTTTAAAAATTCAAAGACATTTTTCTATGTTAACTAACGGCACGGTATCGGACCTTAATATTGACCTATAATTTTTGAATTGGACCACGTATTATATTACAGGGTAATAGTGTACCCTACCACAGGATATAATTATAGGTCATTTAGGGGGTACACAGCGTGACCCTAAATTTTACTATGTATGCCTATGCGAAATAGAGTGTTCTGAGATGCTTAAAATGAAGAAATAAGCGTTCTAAAATGCTTTAAAAATTCAAAGACATCTTTCAATGGTTAACTAACGCAAGGCGCAATATCAGACCTTAATATTGACCCATAATATTTAAATTGGAATAGGTATTATATTACAGGGTAATAGTGTACCCTACCACAGGAAATAATTATAGGTCAATTAGGGGGTACACTATGTATATTTTAAATAGTGCATTAAAACAAGGAAATACGAAGACACTTTTCTATGTTAACTAACAGCACGGTATCGGACCTTAATATTGACCTATAATTTTTAAATTGGACCACGTATTATATTACAGGGTTATAGTGTACCTTACCACAGGAAATAATTATAGGTCAATTAGGTGGTACACAGCGTGACCCTAAAATTTACTATGTATGCCTATGCGAAATAGAGTGTTCTGAGAAGCTTAAAATGAAGAAATAAGCGTTCTAAAATGCTTTAAAAATTCAAAGACATCTTTCAATGGTTAACTAACGCAAGGCGCAATATCAGACCTTAATATTGACCCATAATATTTAAATTGGACCAGGTATTATATTACAGGGTAATAGTGTAACCTACCACAGGAAATAATTATAGGTCAATTAGGGGGTACACTATGTATATTTGAAATAGTGCATTAAAACAAGGAAATACGAAGACACTTTTCTATGTTAACTAACGGCACGGTATCGGACCTTAATATTGACCTATAATTTTTAAATTGGACCACGTATTATATTACAGGGTTATAGTGTACCCTACCACAGGAAATAATTATAGGTCAATTAGGGGGTACGCAGAGTGACCCTAAAGTTTTCTATGTATGCCTATGCGAAATGAAGTGTTCTGAGAATCTTAAAATGAGGAAATAAGCGTTCTAAAATGCTTTAAAAATTCAAAGATATTTTTCTATGCTAACTAACGGCACGGTATCGGACCTTAATATTGACCTATAATTTTTAAATTGGACCACCTTTTATATTACAGGGTAATAGTGTACCCTACCACAGGAAATAATTATAGGTCAATTAGGGGTACACAGCGTGACCCTAAAGTTTACTATGTATTGCTATGCGAAATAAAGTGTTCTGAGAAGCTTAAAATGAAGAAATAAGCGTTCTAAAATGCTTTAAAAATTCAAAGACATCTTTCAATGGTTAACTAACGCAAGGCGCAATATCAAACCTTAATATTGACCCATAATATTTAAATTGAACCAGGTATTGTATTACAGGGTAATAGTGTACCCTACCACAGGAAATAATTATAGGTCAATTAGGGGGTACACAGCGTGACCCTAAAGTTTACTATGTATGCCTATGCGAAATAAAGTGTTCTGAGAAGCTTAAAATGAGGAAATAAGCGTTCTAAAATGCTTTAAAAATTCAAAGACATTTTTCTATGTTAACTAACGGCACGGTATCGGACCTTAATATTGACCTATAATTTTTAAATTGGACCACGTATTATATTACAGGGTAATAGTGTACCGTACCACAGGATATAATTATAGGTCATTTAGGGGGTACACAGCGTGACCCTAAATTTTACTATGTATGCCTATGCGAAATAGAGTGTTCTGAGATGCTTAAAATGAAGAAATAAGCGTTCTAAAATGCTTTAAAAATTCAAAGACATCTTTCAATGGTTAACTAACGCAAGGCGCAATATCAGACCTTAATATTGACCCATAATATTTAAATTGGAATAGGTATTATATTACAGGGTAATAGTGTACCCTACCACAGGAAATAATTATAGGTCAATTAGGGGGTACACTATGTATATTTTAAATAGTGCATTAAAACAAGGAAATACGAAGACACTTTACTATGTTAACTAACGGCACGGTATCGGACCTTAATATTGACCTATAATTTTTAAATTGGACCACGTATTATATTACAGGGTTATAGTGTACCCTACCACAGGAAATAATTATAGGTCAATTAGGGGGTACGCAGAGTGACCCTAAAGTTTTCTATGTATGCCTATGTGAAATGAAGTGTTCTGAGAAGCTTAAAATGAGGAAATAAGCGTTCTAAAATGCTTTAAAAATTCAAAGACATTTTTCTATGCTAACTAACGGCACGGTATCGGACCTTAATATTGACCTATAATTTTTAAATTGGACCACCTTTTATATTACAGGGTAATAGTGTACCCTACCACAGGAAATAATTATAGGTCAATTAGGGGGTACACAGCGTGACCCTAAAGTTTACTATGTATTGCTATGCGAAATAAAGTGTTCTGAGAAGCTTAAAATGAAGAAATAAGCGTTCTAAAATGCTTTAAAAATTCAAAGACATCTTTCAATGGTTAACTAACGCAAGGCGCAATATCAAACCTTAATATTGACCCATAATATTTAAATTGAACCAGGTATTGTATTACAGGGTAATAGTGTACCCTACCACAGGAAATAATTATAGGTCAATTAGGGGGTACACTATGAATATTTTAAATAGTGCATTAAAACAAGGAAATACGAAGACATTTTTCAATGTTAAATAACGGCACGGTATCGGAACTTAATATTGACCTATAATTTTTAAATTGGAACACGTATTATATTACAGGGTAATAGTGTACCCTACCACAGGAAATAATTATAGGTCATTTAGGGGGTACACAGCGTGACCCTAAATTTTACTATGTATGCCTATGCGAAATAGAGTGTTCTGAGAAGCTTAAAATGAAGAAATAAGCGTTCTAAAATGCTTTAAAAATTCAAAGACATCTTTCAATGGTTAACTAACGCAAGGCGCAATATCAGACCTTAATATTGACCCATAATATTTAAATTGGACCAGGTATTATATTACAGGGTAATAGTGTACCCTTCCAAAGGAAATAATTATAGGTCAATTAGGGGGTACACAGCGTGACCCTAAAGTTTACTATGTATGCCTATGCGAAATAAAGTGTTCTGAGAAGCTTAAAATGAGGAAATAAGCGTTCTAAAATGCTTTAAAAATTCAAAGACATTTTTCTATGTTAACTAACGGCACGGTATCGGACCTTAATATTGACCTATAATTTTTAAATTGGACCACGTATTATATTACAGGGTAATAGTGTACCCTACCACAGGATATAATTATAGGTCATTTAGGGGGTTCACAGCGTGACCCTAAATTTTACTATGTATGCCTATGCGAAATAGAGTGTTCTGAGATGCTTAAAATGAAGAAATAAGCGTTCTAAAATGCTTTAAAAATTCAAAGACATCTTTCAATGGTTAACTAACGCAAGGCGCAATATCAGACCTTAATATTGACCCATAATTTTTAAATTGGACAAGGTATTATATTACAGGGTAATAGTGTACCCTACCACAGGAAATAATTATAGGTCAATTAGGGGGTACACTATGTATATTTTAAATAGTGCATTAAAACAAGGAAATACGAAGACACTTTTCTATGTTAACTAACGGCACGGTATCGGACCTTAATATTGACCTATAATTTTTAAATTGGACCACGTATTATATTACAGGGTTATAGTGTACCCTACCACAGGAAATAATTATAGGTCAATTAGGGGGTACACAGCGTGACCCTAAAGTTTACTATGTATGCTTATATGAAATAGAGTGTTCTGAGAAGCTTAAAATGAAGAAATAAGCGTTCTAAAATGCTTTAAAAATTCAAAGACATCTTTCAATGGTTAACTAGCGCAAGGCGCAATATCAGACCTTAATATTGACCCATAATATTTAAATTGGACCAGGTATTATATTACAGGGTAATAGTGTACCCTACCACAGGAAATAATTATAGGTCAATTAGGGGGTACACTATGTATATTTTAAATAGTGCATTAAAACAAGGAAATACGAAGACACTTTTCTATGTTAACTAACGGCCCGGTATCGGACCTTAACATTGACCTATAATTTTTAAATTGGACCACGTATTATATTACATGATAATAATGTACCCTACCACAGGAAATAATTTTAGGTCAATTAGGCTGTACACAGTGTGACCCTAAAGTTTACTATGTATGCCTATGCGAAATAAAGTGTTCTGAGAAGCTTAAAATGAAGAAATAAGCGTTCTAAAATGCTTTAAAAATTCAAAGACATCTTTCAATGGTTAACTAACGCTAGGCGCAATATCAGACCTTAATATTGACCCATAATATTTAAATTGGACCAGGTATTATATTACAGGGTAATAGTGTACCCTACCACAGGAAAAAATTATAGGTCTATTAGGGGGTACACTATGTATATTTTAAATAGTGCATTAAAACAAGGAAATACGAAGACACTTTTCTATGTTAACTAACGGCACGGTATCGGACCTTAATATTGACCTATAATTTTTAAATTTGACCACGTATTATATTACAGGGTTATAGTGTACCCTACCACAGGAAATAATTATAGGTCAATTAGGGGGTACACAGAGTGACCCTAAAGTTTACTATATATGCCTATGCGAAATAGAGTGTTCTGAGATGCTTAAAATGAAGAAATAAGCGTTCTAAAATGCTTTAAAAATTCAAAGACATTTTTCTATGTTAACTAACGGCACGGTATCGGATCTTAATATTGACCCATAATATTTAAATTGGACCAGGTATTATATTACAGGGTAATAGTGTAACCTACCACAGGAAATAATTATAGGTCAATTAGGGGGTACACTATGTATATTTGAAATAGTGCATTAAAACAAGGAAATACGAAGACACTTTTCTATGTTAACTAACGGCACGGTATCGGACCTTAATATTGACCTATAATTTTTAAATTGGACCACGTATTATATTACAGGGTTATAGTGTACCCTACCACAGGAAATAATTATATGTCAATTACGGGGTACGCAGAGTGACCCTAAAGTTTTCTATGTATGCCTATGCGAAATGAAGTGTTCTGAGAATCTTAAAATGAGGAAATAAGCGTTCTAAAATGCTTTAAAAATTCAAAGATATTTTTCTATGCTAACTAACGGCACGGTATCGGACCTTAATATTGACCTATAATTTTTAAATTGGACCACCTTTTATATTACAGGGTAATAGTGTACCCTACCACAGGAAATAATTATAGGTCAATTAGGGGTACACAGCGTGACCCTAAAGTTTACTATGTATTGCTATGCGAAATAAAGTGTTCTGAGAAGCTTAAAATGAAGAAATAAGCGTTCTAAAATGCTTTAAAAATTCAAAGACATCTTTCAATGGTTAACTAACGCAAGGCGCAATATCAGACCTTAATATTGACCCATAATATTTAAATAGGAATAGGGTACACTATTACAGGGTAATAGTGTACCCTACCACAGGAAATAATTATAGGTCAATTAGGGGGTACACTATGTATATTTTAAATAGTGCATTAAAACAAGGAAATACGAAGACACTTTACTATGTTAACTAACGGCACGGTATCGGACCTTAATATTGACCTATAATTTTTAAATTGGACCACGTATTATATTACAGGGTTATAGTGTACCCTACCACAGGAAATAATTATAGGTCAATTAGGGGGTACGCAGAGTGACCCTAAAGTTTTCTATGTATGCCTATGTGAAATGAAGTGTTCTGAGAAGCTTAAAATGAGGAAATAAGCGTTCTAAAATGCTTTAAAAATTCAAAGACATTTTTCTATGCTAACTAACGGCACGGTATCGGACCTTAATATTGACCTATAATTTTTAAATTGGACCACCTTTTATATTACAGGGTAATAGTGTACCCTACCACAGGAAATAATTATAGGTCAATTAGGGGGTACACAGCGTGACCCTAAAGTTTACTATGTATTGCTATGCGAAATAAAGTGTTCTGAGAAGCTTAAAATGAAGAAATAAGCGTTCTAAAATGCTTTAAAAATTCAAAGACATCTTTCAATGGTTAACTAACGCAAGGCGCAATATCAAACCTTAATATTGACCCATAATATTTAAATTGAACCAGGTATTGTATTACAGGGTAATAGTGTACCCTACCACAGGAAATAATTATAGGTCAATTAGGGGGTACACTATGAATATTTTAAATAGTGCATTAAAACAAGGAAATACGAAGACATTTTTCAATGTTAAATAACGGCACGGTATCCGAACTTAATATTGACCTATAATTTTTAAATTGGAACACGTATTATATTACAGGGTAATAGTGTACCCTACCACAGGAAATAATTATAGGTCATTTAGGGGGTACACAGCGTGACCCTAAATTTTACTATGTATGCCTATGCGAAATAGAGTGTTCTGAGAAGCTTAAAATGAAGAAATAAGCGTTCTAAAATGCTTTAAAAATTCAAAGACATCTTTCAATGGTTAACTAACGCAAGGAGCAATATCAGACCTTAATATTGACCCATAATATTTAAATTGGACCAGGTATTATATTACAGGGTAATAGTGTACCCTTCCAAAGGAAATAATTATAGGTCAATTAGGGGGTACACAGCGTGACCCTAAAGTTTACTATGTATGCCTATGCGAAATAAAGTGTTCTGAGAAGCTTAAAATGAGGAAATAAGCGTTCTAAAATGCTTTAAAAATTCAAAGACATTTTTCTATGTTAACTAACGGCACGGTATCGGACCTTAATAGTGACCTATAATTTTTAAATTGGACCACGTATTATATTACAGGATAATAGTGTACCCTACCACAGGATATAATTATAGGTCATTTAGGGGGTTCACAGCGTGACCCTAAATTTTACTATGTATGCCTATGCGAAATAGAGTGTTCTGAGATGCTTAAAATGAAGAAATAAGCGTTCTAAAATGCTTTAAAAATTCAAAGACATCTTTCAATGGTTAACTAACGCAAGGCGCAATATCAGACCTTAATATTGACCCATAATATTTAAATTGGACAAGGTATTATATTACAGGGTAATATTGTACCCTACCACAGGAAATAATTATAGGTCAATTAGGGGGTACACTATGTATATTTTAAATAGTGCATTAAAACAAGGAAATACGAAGACACTTTTCTATGTTAACTAACGGCACGGTATCGGACCTTAATATTGACCTATAATTTTTAAATTGGACCACGTATTATATTACAGGGTTATAGTGTACCCTACCACAGGAAATAATTATAGGTCAATTAGGGGGTACACAGCGTGACCCTAAAGTTTACTATGTATGCTTATGCGAAATAGAGTGTTCTGAGAAGCTTAAAATGAAGAAATAAGCGTTCTAAAATGCTTTAAAAATTCAAAGACATCTTTCAATGGTTAACTAGCGCAAGGCGCAATATCAGACCTTAATATTGACCCATAATATTTAAATTGGACCAGGTATTATATTACAGGGTAATAGTGTACCCTACCACAGGAAATAATTATAGGTCAATTAGGGGGTACACTATGTATATTTTAAATAGTGCATTAAAACAAGGAAATACGAAGACACTTTTCTATGTTAACTAACGGCCCGGTATCGGACCTTAATATTGACCTATAATTTTTAAATTGGACCACGTATTATATTACATGATAATAATGTACCCTACCACAGGAAATAATTTTAGGTCAATTAGGCTGTACACAGTGTGACCCTAAAGTTTACTATGTATGCCTATGCGAAATAAAGTGTTCTGAGAAGCTTAAAATGAAGAAATAAGCGTTCTAAAATGCTTTAAAAATTCAAAGACATCTTTCAATGGTTAACTAACGCTAGGCGCAATATCAGACCTTAATATTGACCCATAATATTTAAATTGGACCAGGTATTATATTACAGGGTAATAGTGTACCCTACCACAGGAAAAAATTATAGGTCTATTAGGGGGTACACTATGTATATTTTAAATAGTGCATTAAAACAAGGAAATACGAAGACACTTTTCTATGTTAACTAACGGCACGGTATCGGACCTTAATATTGACCTATAATTTTTAAACTTGACCACGTATTATATTACAGGGTTATAGTGTACCCTACCACAGGAAATAATTATAGGTCAATTAGGGGGTACACAGAGTGACCCTAAAGTTTACTATATATGCCTATGCGAAATAGAGTGTTCTGAGATGCTTAAAATGAAGAAATAAGCGTTCTAAAATGCTTTAAAAATTCAAAGACATCTTTCAATGGTTAACTAACGCAAGGCGCAATATCAAACCTTAATATTGACCCATAATATTTAAATTGAACCAGGTATTGTATTACAGGGTAATAGTGTACCCTACCACAGGAAATAATTATAGGTCAATTAGGGGGTACACTATGAATATTTTAAATAGTGCATTAAAACAAGGAAATACGAAGACATTTTTCAATGTTAAATAACGGCACGGTATCGGAACTTAATATTGACCTATAATTTTTAAATTGGAACACGTATTATATTACAGGGTAATAGTGTACCCTACCACAGGAAATAATTATAGGTCATTTAGGGGGTACACAGCGTGACCCTAAATTTTACTATGTATGCCTATGCGAAATAGAGTGTTCTGAGAAGCTTAAAATGAAGAAATAAGCGTTCTAAAATGCTTTAAAAATTCAAAGACATCTTTCAATGGTTAACTAACGCAAGGCGCAATATCAGACCTTAATATTGACCCATAATATTTAAATTGGACCAGGTATTATATTACAGGGTAATAGTGTACCCTTCCAAAGGAAATAATTATAGGTCAATTAGGGGGTACACAGCGTGACCCTAAAGTTTACTATGTATGCCTATGCGAAATAAAGTGTTCTGAGAAGCTTAAAATGAGGAAATAAGCGTTCTAAAATGCTTTAAAAATTCAAAGACATTTTTCTATGTTAACTAACGGCACGGTATCGGACCTTAATATTGACCTATAATTTTTAAATTGGACCACGTATTATATTACAGGGTAATAGTGTACCCTACCACAGGATATAATTATAGGTCATTTAGGGGGTTCACAGCGTGACCCTAAATTTTACTATGTATGCCTATGCGAAATAGAGTGTTCTGAGATGCTTAAAATGAAGAAATAAGCGTTCTAAAATGCTTTAAAAATTCAAAGACATCTTTCAATGGTTAACTAACGCAAGGCGCAATATCAGACCTTAATATTGACCCATAATATTTAAATTGGACAAGGCATTATATTACAGGGTAATAGTGTACCCTACCACAGGAAATAATTATAGGTCAATTAGGGGGTACACTATGTATATTTTAAATAGTGCATTAAAACAAGGAAATACGAAGACACTTTTCTATGTTAACTAACGGCACGGTATCGGACCTTAATATTGACCTATAATTTTTAAATTGGACCACGTATTATATTACAGGGTTATAGTGTACCCTACCACAGGAAATAATTATAGGTCAATTAGGGGGTACACAGGGTGACCCTAAAGTTTACTATGTATGCTTATGCGAAATAGAGTGTTCTGAGAAGCTTAAAATGAAGAAATAAGCGTTCTAAAATGCTTTAAAAATTCAAAGACATCTTTCAATGGTTAACCAGCGCAAGGCGCAATATCAGACCTTAATATTGACCCATAATATTTAAATTGGACCAGGTATTATATTACAGGGTAATAGTGTACCCTACCACAGGAAATAATTATAGGTCAATTAGGGGGTACACTATGTATATTTTAAATAGTGCATTAAAACAAGGAAATACGAAGACACTTTTCTATGTTAACTAACGGCACGGTATCGGACCTTAATATTGACCTATAATTTTTAAATTGGACCACGTATTATATTATAGGGTAATAGTGTACCCTACCACAGGAAATAATTATAGGTCAATTAGAGGGTACACAGCGTGACCCTAAAGTTTACTATGTATGCCTATGCGAAATAGAGTGTTCTGAGAAGCTTAAAATGAAGAAATTAGCGTTCTAAAATGCTTTAAAAATTCAAAGACATCTTTCAATGGTTAACTAACGCAAGGCGCAATATCAGACCTTAATATTGACAAATAATATTTAAATTGGACCAGGTATTATATTACAGGGTAATAGTGTACCCCACCAAAGGAAATAATTATAGGTCAATTAGGGGGTACACAGCGTGACCCTAAAGTTTACTATGTATGCCTATGCGAAATAAAGTGTTCTGAGAAGCTTAAAATGAGGAAATAAGCGTTCTAAAATGCTTTAAAAATTCAAAGACATTTTTCTATGTTAACTAACGGCACGGTATCGGACCTTAATATTGACCTATAATTTTTAAATTGGACCACGTATTATATTACAGGGTAATAGTGTACCCTACCACAGGATATAATTATAGGTCATTTAGGGGGTACACAGCGTGACCCTAAATTTTACTATGTATGCCTATGCGAAATAGAGTGTTCTGAGATGCTTAAAATGAAGAAATAAGCGTTCTAAAATGCTTTAAAAATTCAAAGACATCTTTCAATGGTTAACTAACGCAAGGCGCAATATCAGACCTTAATATTGACCCATAATATTTAAATTGGAATAGGTATTATATTACAGGGTAATAGTGTACCCTACCACAGGAAATAATTATAGGTCAATTAGGGGGTACACTATGTATATTTTAAATAGTGCATTAAAACAAGGAAATACGAAGACACTTTTCTATGTTAACTAACGGCACGGTATCGGACCTTAATATTGACCCATAATATTTAAATTGAACCAGGTATTGTATTACAGGGTAATAGTGTACCCTACCACAGGAAATAATTATAGGTCAATTAGGGGGTACACTATGAATATTTTAAATAGTGCATTAAAACAAGGAAATACGAAGACATTTTTCAATGTTAAATAACGGCACGGTATCGGAACTTAATATTGACCTATAATTTTTAAATTGGAACACGTATTATATTACAGGGTAATAGTGTACCCTACCACAGGAAATAATTATAGGTCATTTAGGGGGTACACAGCGTGACCCTAAATTTTACTATGTATGCCTATGCGAAATAGAGTGTTCTGAGAAGCTTAAAATGAAGAAATAAGCGTTCTAAAATGCTTTAAAAATTCAAAGACATCTTTCAATGGTTAACTAACGCAAGGCACAATATCAGACCTTAATATTGACCCATAATATTTAAATTGGACCAGGTATTATATTACAGGGTAATAGTGTACCCTTCCAAAGGAAATAATTATAGGTCAATTAGGGGGTACACAGCGTGACCCTAAAGTTTACTATGTATGCCTATGCGAAATAAAGTGTTCTGAGAAGCTTAAAATGAGGAAATAAGCGTTCTAAAATGCTTTAAAAATTCAAAGACATTTTTCTATGTTAACTAACGGCACGGTATCGGACCTTAATATTGACCTATAATTTTTAAATTGGACCACGTATTATATTACAGGGTTATAGTGTACCCTACCACAGGAAATAATTATAGGTCAATTAGGGGGTACACAGCGTGACCCTAAAGTTTACTATGTATGCTTATGCGAAATAGAGTGTTCTGAGAAGCTTAAAATGAAGAAATATGCGTTCTAAAATGCTTTAAAAATTCAAAGACATCTTTCAATGGTTAACTAGCGCAAGGCGCAATATCAGACATTAATATTGACCCATAATATTTAAATTGGACCAGGTATTATATTACAGGGTAATAGTGTACCCTACCACAGGAAATAATTATAGGTCAATTAGGGGGTACACTATGTATATTTTAAATAGTGCATTAAAACAAGGAAATACGAAGACACTTTTCTATGTTAACTAACGGCACGGTATCGGACCTTAATATTGACCTATAATTTTTAAATTGGACCACGTATTATATTATAGGGTAATAGTGTACCCTACCACAGGAAATAATTATAGGTCAATTAGAGGGTACACAGCGTGACCCTAAAGTTTACTATGTATGCCTATGCGAAATAGAGTGTTCTGAGAAGCTTAAAATGAAGAAATTAGCGTTCTAAAATGCTTTAAAAATTCAAAGACATCTTTCAATGGTTAACTAACGCAAGGCGCAATATCAGACCTTAATATTGACCCATAATATTTGAATTGGACCAGGTATTATATTACGGGGTAATAGTGTACCCTACCACAGGAAATAATTATAGGTCAATTAGGGGATACACTATGTATATTTTAAATAGTGCATTAAAACAAGGAAATACGAAGACACTTTTCTATGTTAACTAACGGCCCGGTATCGGACCTTAATATTGACCTATAATTTTTAAATTGGACCACGTATTATATTACATGATAATAATGTAAACTACCACAGGAAATAATTTTAGGTCAATTAGGCTGTACACAGTGTGACCCTAAAGTTTACTATGTATGCCTATGCGAAATAAAGTGTTCTGAGAAGCTTAAAATGAAGAAATAAGCGTTCTAAAATGCTTTAAAAATTCAAAGACATCTTTCAATGGTTAACTAACGCTAGGCGCAATATCAGACCTTAATATTGACCCATAATATTTAAATTGGACCAGGTATTATATTACAGGGTAATAGTGTACCCTACCACAGGAAATAATTATAGGTCAATTAGGGGGTACACTATGTATATTTTAAATAGTGCATTAAAACAAGGAAATACGAAGACACTTTTCTATGTTAACTAACGGCACGGTATCGGACCTTAATATTGACCTATAATTTTTAAATTTGACCACGTATTATATTACAGGGTTATAGTGTACCCTACCACAGGAAATAATTATAGGTCAATTAGGGGGTACACAGAGTGACCCTAAAGTTTACTATATATGCCTATGCGAAATAGAGTGTTATGAGATGCTTAAAATGAAGAAATAAGCGTTCTAAAATGCTTTAAAAATTCAAAGACATCTTTCAATGGTTAACTAACGCAAGGCGCAATATCAAACCTTAATATTCACCCATAATATTTAAATTGAACCAGGTATTGTATTACAGGGTAATAGTGTACCCTACCACAGGAAATAATTATAGGTCAATTAGGGGGTACACTATGAATATTTTAAATAGTGCATTAAAACAAGGAAATACGAAGACATTTTTCAATGTTAAATAACGGCACGGTATCGGAACTTAATATTGACCTATAATTTTTAAATTGGAACACGTATTATATTACAGGGTAATAGTGTACCCTACCACAGGAAATAATTATAGGTCATTTAGGGGGTACACAGCGTGACCCTAAATTTTACTATGTATGCCTATGCGAAATAGAGTGTTCTGAGAAGCTTAAAATGAAGAAATAAGCGTTCTAAAATGCTTTAAAAATTCAAAGACATCTTTCAATGGTTAACTAACGCAAGGCGCAATATCAGACCTTAATATTGACAAATAATATTTAAATTGGACCAGGTATTATATTATAGGGTAATAGTGTACCCTTCCAAAGGAAATAATTATAGGTCAATTAGGGGGTACACAGCGTGACCCTAAAGTTTACTATGTATGCCTATGCGAAATAAAGTGTTCTGAGAAGCTTAAAATGAGGAAATAAGCGTTCTAAAATGCTTTAAAAATTCAAAGACATTTTTCTATGTTAACTAACGGCACGGTATCGGACCTTAATATTGACCTATAATTTTTAAATTGGACCACGTATTATATTACAGGGTAATAGTGTACCCTACCACAGGATATAATTATAGGTCATTTAGGGGGTTCACAGCGTGACCCTAAATTTTACTATGTATGCCTATGCGAAATAGAGTGTTCTGAGATGCTTAAAATGAAGAAATAAGCGTTCTAAAATGCTTTAAAAATTCAAAGACATCTTTCAATGGTTAACTAACGCAAGGCGCAATATCAGACCTTAATATTGACCCATAATATTTAAATTGGACAAGGTATTATATTACAGGGTAATAGTGTACCCTACCACAGGAAATAATTATAGGTCAATTAGGGGGTACACTATGTATATTTTAAATAGTGCATTAAAACAAGGAAATACGAAGACACTTTTCTATGTTAACTAACGGCACGGTATCGGACCTTAATATTGACCTATAATTTTTAAATTGGACCACGTATTATATTACAGGGTTATAGTGTACCCTACCACAGGAAATAATTATAGGTCAATTAGGGGGTACACAGCGTGACCCTAAAGTTTACTATGTATGCTTATGCGAAATAGAGTGTTCTGAGAAGCTTAAAATGAAGAAATAAGCGTTCTAAAATGCTTTAAAAATTCAAAGACATCTTTCAATGGTTAACAAGCGCAAGGCGCAATATCAGACCTTAATATTGACCCATAATATTTAAATTGGACCAGGTATTATATTACAGGGTAATAGTGTACCCTACCACAGGAAATAATTATAGGTCAATTAGGGGGTACACTATGTATATTTTAAATAGTGCATTAAAACAAGGAAATACGAAGACACTTTTCTATGTTAACTAACGGCACGGTATCGGACCTTAATATTGACCTATAATTTTTAAATTGGACCACGTATTATATTATAGGGTAATAGTGTACCCTACCACAGGAAATAATTATAGGTCAATTAGAGGGTACACAGCGTGACCCTAAAGTTTACTATGTATGCCTATGCGAAATAGAGTGTTCTGAGAAGCTTAAAATGAAGAAATTTGCGTTCTAAAATGCTTTAAAAATTCAAAGACATTTTTCTAGGATAACTAACGGCACGGTATCGGACCTTAATATTGACCTAAAATTTTTAAATTGGACCACGTATTATATTACAGGGTAATAGTGTGCCCTACTACAGGAAATAATTATAGGTCATTTAGGGGGTACACAGCGTGACCCTAAATTTTACTATGTATGCCTATGCGAAATAAAGTGTTCTGAGAAGCTTAAAATGAAGAAATAAGCGTTCTAAAATGCTTTAAAAATTCAAAGACATCTTTCAATGGTTAACTAGCGCAAGGCGCAATATCAGACCTTAATATTGACCCATAATATTTAAATTGGACCAGGTATTATATTACAGGGTAATAGTGCACCCTACCACAGGAAATAATTATAGGTCAATTAGGGGGTACACTATGTATATTTTAAATAGTGCATTAAAACAAGGAAATACGAAGACACTTTTCTATGTTAACTAACGGCACGGTATCGGACCTTAATATTGACCTATAATTTTTAAATTGTACCACGTATTATATTACAGGGTAATAGTGTACCTTACCACAGGAAATAATTATAGGTCATTTAGGTGGTACACAGCATGACCCTAAAATTTACTATGTATGCCTATGCGAAATAGAGTGTTCTGAGAAGCTTAAAATGAAGAAATAAGCGTTCTAAAATGCTTTAAAAATTCAAAGACATCTTTCAATGGTTAACTAACGCAAGGCGCGATATCAGACCTTAATATGGAACCATAATATTTCAATTGGACCAGGTATTATATTACAGGGTAATAGTGTACCCTACAACAGGAAATAATTATAGGTCAATTAGGGGGTACACTATGTATGTTTTAAATAGTGCATTAAAACAAGAAAATACGAAGACACTTTTCTATGTTAACTAACGGCACGGTATCGGACCTTAATATTGACCTATAATTTTTAAATTGGACCACGTATTATATTACAGGGTTATAGTGTACCCTACCACAGGAAATAATTATAGGTCAATTAGGGGGTACACAGAGTGACCCTAAAGTTTACTATGTATGCCTATGCGAAATAAAGTGTTCTGAGAAGCTTAAAATGAGGAAATAAGCGTTCTAAAATGCTTTAAAAATTCAAAGACATTTTTCTATGTTAACTAACGGCACGGTATCGGACCTTAATATTGACCTATAATTTTTAAATTGGACCACGTATTATATTACAGGGAAATAGTGTACCCTACCACAGGAAATAATTATAGGTCATTTAGGGGGTACACAGCGTGACCCTAAATTTTACTATGTATGCCTATGCGAAATAGAGTGTTCTGAGATGCTTAAAATGAAGAAATAAGCGTTCAAAAATGCTTTAAAAATTCAAAGACATCTTTCAATGGTTAACTAATGCAAGGCGCAATATCAGACCTTAATATTGACCCATAATATTTAAATTGGACCAGGTATTATATTACAGGGTAATAGTGTACCCTACCACAGGAAATAATTATAGGTCAATTAGGGGGTACACTATGTATATTTTAAATAGTGCATTAAAACAAGGAAATACGAAGACACTTTTCTATGTTAACTAACGGCACGGTATCGGACCTTAATATTGACCTATAATTTGTAAATTGGACCACGTATTATATTACAGGGTTATAGTGTACCCTACCACAGGAAATAATTATAGGTCAATTAGGGGGTACGCAGAGTGACCCTAAAGTTTACTATGTATGCCTATGCGAAATAAAGTGTTCTGAGAAGCTTAAAATGAGGAAATAAGCGTTCTAAAATGCTTTAAAAATTCAAAGACATTTTTCTATGCTAACTATCGGCACGGTATCGGACCATAATATTGACCTATAATTTTTAAATTGGACCACCTATTATATTACAGGGTAATAGTGTACCCTACCACAGGAAATAATTATAGGTCAATTAGGGGGTACACAGCGTGACCCTAAAGTTTACTATGTATGCCTATGCGAAATAAAGTGTTCTGAGAAGCTTAAAATGAAGAAATAAGCGTTCTAAAATGCTTTAAAAATTCAAAGACATCTTTCAATGGTTAACTAACGCAAGGCGCAATATCAAACCTTAATATTGACCCATAATATTTAAATTGAACAAGGTATTGTATTACAGGGTAATAGTGTACCCTACCACAGGAAATAATTATAGGTCAATTAGGGGGTACACTATGTATATTTTAAATAGTGCATTAAAACAAGGAAATACGAAGACACTTTTCTATGTTAACTAACGGCACGGTATCGGACCTTAATATTGACCTATAATTTGTAAATTGGACCACGTATTATATTACAGGGTTATAGTGTACCCTATCACAGGAAATAATTATAGGTCAATTAGGGGGTACACAGCGTGACCCTAAATTTTACTATGTATGCCTATGCGAAATAAAGTGTTCTGAGAAGCTTAAAATGAAGAAATAAGCGTTCTAAAATGCTTTAAAAATTAAAAGACATCTTTCAATGGTTAACTAGCGCAAGGCGCAATATCAGACCTTAATATTGACCCATAATATTTAAATTGAACCAGGTATTATATTACAGGGTAATAGTGCACCCTACCACAGGAAATAATTATAGGTCAATTAGGGGGTACACTATGTATATTTTAAATAGTGCATTAAAACAAGGAAATACGAAGACACTTTTCTATGTTAACTAACGGCACGGTATCGGACCTTAATATTGACCTATAATTTTTAAATTGTACCACGTATTATATTACAGGGTAATAGTGTACCTTACCACAGGAAATAATTATAGGTCAATTAGGTGGTACACAGCATGACCCTAAAATTTACTATGTATGCCTATGCGAAATAGAGTGTTCTGAGAAGCTTAAAATGAAGAAATAAGCGTTCTAAAATGCTTTTAAAATTCAAAGACATCTTTCAATGGTTAACTAACGCAAGGCGCGATATCAGACCTTAATATGGAACCATAATATTTCAATTGGACCAGGTATTATATTGCAGGGTAATAGTGTACCCTACAACAGGAAATAATTATAGGTCAATTAGGGGGTACACTATGTATGTTTTAAATAGTGCATTAAAACAAGAAAATACAAAGACACTTTTCTATGTTAACTAACGGCACGGTATCGGACCTTAATACTGACCTATAATTTTTGAATTGGACCACGTATTATATTACAGGGTTATAGTGTACCCTACCACAGGAAATAATTATAGGTCAATTAGGGGGTACACAGAGTGACCCTAAAGTTTACTATGTATGCCTATGCGAAATAAAGTGTTCTGAGAAGCTTAAAATGAGGAAATAAGCGTTCTAAAATGCTTTAAAAATTCAAAGACATTTTTCTATGCTAACTAACGGCACGGTATCGGACCTTAATATTGACCTATAATTTTTAAATTGGACCACCTATTATATTACAGGGTAATAGTGTACCCTACCACAGGAAATAATTATAGGTCAATTAGGGGGTACACAGCGTAACCCTAAAGTTTACTATGTATGCCTATGCGAAATAAAGTGTTCTGAGAAGCTTAAAATGAAGAAATAAGCGTTCTAAAATGCTTTAAAAATTCAAAGACATCTTTCAATGGTTAACTAACGCAAGGCGCAATATCAAACCTTAATATTGACCCATAATATTTAAATTGAACAAGGTATTGTATTACAGGGTAATAGTGTACCCTACCACAGGAAATAATTATTGGTCAATTCGGGGGTACACTATGTATATTTTAAATAGTGCATTAAAACAAGGAAATACGAAGACACTTTTCTATGTTAACTAACAGCACGGTATCGGACCTTAATATTGACCTATAATTTGTAAATTGGACCACGTATTATATTACAGGGTTATAGTGTACCCTATCACAGGAAATAATTATAGGTCAATTAGGGGGTACGCAGACTGACCCTAAAGTTTACTATGTATGCCTATGCGAAATAAAGTGTTCTGAGAAGCTTAAAATCAGGAAATAAGCGTTCTAAAATGCTTTAAAAATTCAAAGACATTTTTCTATGCTAACTAACGGCACGGTATCGGACCTTAATATTGACCTATAATTTTTAAATTGGACCACCTATTATATTACAGGGTAATAGTGTACTCTACCACAGGAAATAATTATAGGTCAATTAGGGGGTACACAGCGTGACCCTAAAGTTTACTATGTATGCCTATGCGAAATAAAGTGTTCTGAGAAGCTTAAAATGAAGAAATAAGCGTTCTAAAATGCTTTAAAAATTCAAAGACATCTTTCAATGGTTAACTAACGCAAGGCGCAATATCAAACCTTAATATTGACCCATAATATTTAAATTGAACAAGGTATTGTATTACAGGGTAATAGTGTACCCTACCACAGGAAATAATTATAGGTCAATTAGGGGGTACACTATGTATATTTTAAATAGTGCATTAAAACAAGGAAATACGAAGACACTTTTCTATGTTAACTAACGGCCCGGTATCGGACCTTAATATTGACCTATAATTTTTAAATTGGACCACGTATTATATTACATGATAATAATGTACCATACCACAGGAAATAATTTTAGGTCAATTAGGGGGTACACAGTGTGACCCTAAAGTTTACTATGTATGCCTATGCGAAATAAAGTGTTCTGAGAAGCTTAAAATGAAGAAATAAGTGCTCTAAAATGCTTTAAAAATTCAAAGACATCTTTCAATGGTTAACTAACGCTAGGCGCAATATCAGACCTTAATATTGACCCATAATATTTAAATTGGACCAGGTATTATATTACAGGGTAATAGTGTACCCTACCACAGGAAATAATTATAGGTCAATTAGGGGGTACACTATGTATATTTTAAATAGTGCATTAAAACAAGGAAATACGAAGACACTTTTCTATGTTAACTAACGGCACGGTATCGGACCTTAATATTGACCTATAATTTTTAAACTGGACCACGTATTATATTACAGGGTTATAGTGTACCCTACCACAGGAAATAATTATAGGTCAATTAGGGGGTACACAGAGTGACCCTAAAGTTTACTATGTATGCCTATGCGAAATAAAGTGTTCTGAGAAGCTTAAAATGAGGGAATAAGCGTTCAAAAATGCTTTAAAAATTCAAAGAAATTTTTCTATGTTAACTAACGGCACGGTATCGGACCTTAATATTGACCTATAATTTGTAAATTGGACCACGTATTATATTACAGGGTTATAGTGTACCCTATCACAGGAAATAATTATAGGTCAATTAGGGGGTACACAGCGTGACCCTAAATTTTACTATGTATGCCTATGCGAAATAAAGTGTTCTGAGAAGCTTAAAATGAAGAAATAAGCGTTCTAAAATGCTTTAAAAATTCAAAGACATCTTTCAATGGTTAACTAGCGCAAGGCGCAATATCAGACCTTAATATTGACCCATAATATTTAAATTGGACCAGGTATTATATTACAGGGTAATAGTGCACCCTACCACAGGAAATAATTATAGGTCAATTAGGGGGTACACTATGTATATTTTAAATAGTGCATTAAAACAAGGAAATACGAAGACACTTTTCTATGTTAACTAACGACACGGTATCGGACCTTAATATTGACCTATAATTTTTAAATTGTACCACGTATTATATTACAGGGTAATAGTGTACCTTACCACAGGAAATAATTATAGGTCAATTAGGTGGTACACAGCATGACCCTAAAATTTACTATGTATGCCTATGCGAAATAGAGTGTTCTGAGAAGCTTAAAATGAAGAAATAAGCGTTCTAAAATGCTTTAAAAATTCAAAGACATCTTTCAATGGTTAACTAACGCTAGGCGCAATATCAGACCTTAATATTGACCCATAATATTTAAATTGGACCAGGTATTATATTACAGGGTAATAGTGTACCCTACCACAGGAAATAATTATAGGTCAATTAGGGGGTACACTATGTATATTTTAAATAGTGCATTAAAACAAGGAAATACGAAGACACTTTTCTATGTTAACTAACGGCACGGTATCGGACCTTAATATTTACCTATAATTTTTAAATTTGACCACGTATTATATTACAGGGTTATAGTGTACCCTACAACAGGAAATAATTATAGGTCAATTAGGGGGTACACAGAGTGACCCTAAAGTTTACTATATATGCCTATGCGAAATAGAGTGTTCTGAGATGCTTAAAATGAAGAAATAAGCGTTCTAAAATGCTTTAAAAATTCAAAGACATCTTTCAATGGTTAACTAACGCAAGGCGCAATATCAGACCTTAATATTGACCCATAATATTTAAATTGGACCAGGTATTATATTACAGGATAATAGTGTACCCTACCACAGGAAATAATTATAGGTCAATTAGGGGGTACACTATGTATATTTTAAATAGTGCATTAAAACAAGGAAATACGAAGACACTTTTCTATGTTAACTAACGGAACGGTATCGGACCTTAATATTGACCTATAATTTTTAAATTGGACCACGTATTATATTACAGGGTAATAGTGTGCCCTACCACAGGAAATAATTATAGGTCATTTAGGGGGTACACAGCGTGACCCTAAATTTTACTATGTATGCCTATGCGAAATAAAGTGTTCTGAGAAGCTTAAAATGAAGAAATAAGCGTTCTAAAATTCTTTAAAAATTCAAAGACATCTTTCAATGGTTAACTAGCGCAAGACGCAATATCAGACCTTAATATTGACCCATAATATTTAAATTGGACCAGGTATTATATTACAGGGTAATAGTGCACCCTACCTCAGGAAATAATTATAGGTCAATTAGGGGGTACACTATGTATATTTTAAATAGTGCATTAAAACAAGGAAATACGAAGACACTTTTCTATGTTAACTAACGGCACGGTATCGGACCTTAATATTGACCTATAATTTTTAAATTGTACCACGTATTATATTACAGGGTAATAGTGTACTTTACCACAGGAAATAATTATAGGTCAATTAGGTGGTACACAGCATGACCCTAAAATTTACTATGTATGCCTAAGCGAAATAGAGTGTTCTGAGAAGCTTAAAATGAAGAAATAAGCGTTCTAAAATGCTTTAAAAATTCAAAGACATCTTTCAATGGTTAACTAACGCAAGGCGCGATATCAGACCTTAATATGGAACCATAATATTTCAATTGGACCAGGTATTATATTACAGGGTAATAGTGCACCCTACCACAGGAAATATTTATAGGTCAATTAGGGGGTACACTATGTATATTTTAAATAGTGCATTAAAACAAGGAAATACGAAGACACTTTTCTATGTTAACTAACGGCACGGTATCGGACCTTAATATTGACCTATAATTTTTAAATTGTACCACGTATTATATTACAGGGTAATAGTGTACCTTACCACAGGAAATAATTATAGGTCAATTAGGTGGTACACAGCATGACCCTAAAATTTACTATGTATGCCTATGCGAAATAGAGTGTTCTGAGAAGCTTAAAATGAAGAAATAAGCGTTCTAAAATGCTTTAAAAATTCAAAGACATCTTTCAATGGTTAACTAGCGCAAGGCGCAATATCAGACCTTAATATTGACCCATAATATTTAAATTGGACCAGGTATTATATTACAGGGTAATAGTGCACCCTACCACAGGAAATAATTATAGGTCAATTAGGGGGTACACTATGTATAGTGCATTAAAACAAGGAAATACGAAGACACTTTTCTATGTTAACTAACGGCACGGTATCGGACCTTAATATTGACCTATAATTTTTAAATTGTACCACGTATTATATTACAGGGTAATAGTGTATCTTACCACAGGAAATAATTATAGGTCAAATAGGTGGTACACAGCATGACCCTAAAATTTACTATGTATGCCTATGCGAAATAGAGTGTTCTGAGAAGCTTAAAATGAAGAAATAAGCGTTCTAAAATGCTTTAAAAATTCAAAGACATCTTTCAATGGTTAACTAACGCAAGGCGCGATATCAGACCTTAATATGGAACCATAATATTTCAATTGGACCAGGTATTATATTACAGGGTAATAGTGTACCCTACCACAGGAAATAATTATAGGTCAATTAGGGGGTACACTATGTATATTTTAAATAGTGCATTAAAACAAGGAAATACGAAGACACTTTTCTATGTTAACTAACGGCACGGTATCGGACCTTAATATTGACCTATAATTTGTAAATTGGACCACGTATTATATTACAGGGTTATAGTGTACCCTATCACAGGAAATAATTATAGGTCAATTAGGGGGTACGCAGAGTGACCCTAAAGTTTACTATGTATGCCTATGCGAAATAAAGTGTTCTGAGAAGCTTAAAATGAGGAAATAAGCGTTCTAAAATGCTTTAAAAATTCAAAGACATTTTTCTATGCTAACTAACGGCACGGTATCGGACCTTAATATTGACCTATAATTTGTAAATTGGACCACGTATTATATTACAGGGTTATAGTGTACCCTACCACAGGAAATAATTATAGGTCAATTAGGGGGTACACAGCGTGACCCTAAAGTTTACTATGTATGCCTATGCGAAATAAAGTGTTCTGAGAAGCTTAAAATGAAGAAATAAGCGTTCTAAAATGCTTTAAAAATTCAAAGACATCTTTCAATGGTTAACTAACGCTAGGCGCAATATCAGACCTTAATATTGACCCATAATATTTAAATTGGACCAGGTATTATATTACAGGGTAATAGTGTACCCTACCACAGGAAATAATTATAGGTCAATTAGGGGGTACACTATGTATATTTTAAATAGTGCATTAAAACAAGGAAATACGAAGACACTTTTCTATGTTAACTAACGGCACGGTATCGGACCTTAATATTTACCTATAATTTTTAAATTTGACCACGTATTATATTACAGGGTTATAGTGTACCCTACAACAGGAAATAATTATAGGTCAATTAGGGGGTACACAGAGTGACCCTAAAGTTTACTATATATGCCTATGCGAAATAGAGTGTTCTGAGATGCTTAAAATGAAGAAATAAGCGTTCTAAAATGCTTTAAAAATTCAAAGACATCTTTCAATGGTTAACTAACGCAAGGCGCAATATCAGACCTTAATATTGACCCATAATATTTAAATTGGACCAGGTATTATATTACAGGATAATAGTGTACCCTACCACAGGAAATAATTATAGGTCAATTAGGGGGTACACTATGTATATTTTAAATAGTGCATTAAAACAAGGAAATACGAAGACACTTTTCTATGTTAACTAACGACACGGTATCGGACCTTAATATTGACCTATAATTTTTAAATTGTACCACGTATTATATTACAGGGTAATAGTGTACCTTACCACAGGAAATAATTATAGGTCAATTAGGTGGTACACAGCATGACCCTAAAATTTACTATGTATGCCTATGCGAAATAGAGTGTTCTGAGAAGCTTAAAATGAAGAAATAAGCGTTCTAAAATGCTTTAAAAATTCAAAGACATCTTTCAATGGTTAACTAACGCTAGGCGCAATATCAGACCTTAATATTGACCCATAATATTTAAATTGGACCAGGTATTATATTACAGGGTAATAGTGTACCCTACCACAGGAAATAATTATAGGTCAATTAGGGGGTACACTATGTATATTTTAAATAGTGCATTAAAACAAGGAAATACGAAGACACTTTTCTATGTTAACTAACGGCACGGTATCGGACCTTAATATTTACCTATAATTTTTAAATTTGACCACGTATTATATTACAGGGTTATAGTGTACCCTACAACAGGAAATAATTATAGGTCAATTAGGGGGTACACAGAGTGACCCTAAAGTTTACTATATATGCCTATGCGAAATAGAGTGTTCTGAGATGCTTAAAATGAAGAAATAAGCGTTCTAAAATGCTTTAAAAATTCAAAGACATCTTTCAATGGTTAACTAACGCAAGGCGCAATATCAGACCTTAATATTGACCCATAATATTTAAATTGGACCAGGTATTATATTACAGGATAATAGTGTACCCTACCACAGGAAATAATTATAGGTCAATTAGGGGGTACACTATGTATATTTTAAATAGTGCATTAAAACAAGGAAATACGAAGACACTTTTCTATGTTAACTAACGGCACGGTATCGGACCTTAATATTGACCTATAATTTTTAAATTGGACCACGTATTATATTACAGGGTAATAGTGTGCCCTACCACAGGAAATAATTATAGGTCATTTAGGGGGTACACAGCGTGACCCTAAATTTTACTATGTATGCCTATGCGAAATAAAGTGTTCTGAGAAGCTTAAAATGAAGAAATAAGCGTTCTAAAATTCTTTAAAAATTCAAAGACATCTTTCAATGGTTAACTAGCGCAAGACGCAATATCAGACCTTAATATTGACCCATAATATTTAAATTGGACCAGGTATTATATTACAGGGTAATAGTGCACCCTACCACAGGAAATAATTATAGGTCAATTAGGGGGTACACTATGTATATTTTAAATAGTGCATTAAAACAAGGAAATATGAAGACACTTTTCTATGTTATATAACGGCACGGTATCGGACCTTAATATTGACCTATAATTTTTAAATTGTACCACGTATTATATTACAGGGTAATAGTGTACTTTACCACAGGAAATAATTATAGGTCAATTAGGTGGTACACAGCATGACCCTAAAATTTACTATGTATGCCTAAGCGAAATAGAGTGTTCTGAGAAGCTTAAAATGAAGAAATAAGCGTTCTAAAATGCTTTAAAAATTCAAAGACATCTTTCAATGGTTAACTAACGCAAGGCGCGATATCAGACCTTAATATGGAACCATAATATTTCAATTGGACCAGGTATTATATTACAGGGTAATAGTGCACCCTACCACAGGAAATATTTATAGGTCAATTAGGGGGTACACTATGTATATTTTAAATAGTGCATTAAAACAAGGAAATACGAAGACACTTTTCTATGTTAACTAACGGCACGGTATCGGACCTTAATATTGACCTATAATTTTTAAATTGTACCACGTATTATATTACAGGGTAATAGTGTACCTTACCACAGGAAATAATTATAGGTCAATTAGGTGGTACACAGCATGACCCTAAAATTTACTATGTATGCCTATGCGAAATAGAGTGTTCTGAGAAGCTTAAAATGAAGAAATAAGCGTTCTAAAATGCTTAAAAAATTCAAAGACATCTTTCAATGGTTAACTAGCGCAAGGCGCAATATCAGACCTTAATATTGACCCATAATATTTAAATTGGACCAGGTATTATATTACAGGGTAATAGTGCACCCTACCACAGGAAATAATTATAGGTCAATTAGGGGGTACACTATGTATAGTGCATTAAAACAAGGAAATACGAAGACACTTTTCTATGTTAACTAACGGCACGGTATCGGACCTTAATATTGACCTATAATTTTTAAATTGTACCACGTATTATATTACAGGGTAATAGTGTATCTTACCACAGGAAATAATTATAGGTCAAATAGGTGGTACACAGCATGACCCTAAAATTTACTATGTATGCCTATGCGAAATAGAGTGTTCTGAGAAGCTTAAAATGAAGAAATAAGCGTTCTAAAATGCTTTAAAAATTCAAAGACATCTTTCAATGGTTAACTAACGCAAGGCGCGATATCAGACCTTAATATGGAACCATAATATTTCAATTGGACCAGGTATTATATTACAGGGTAATAGTGTACCCTACCACAGGAAATAATTATAGGTCAATTAGGGGGTACACTATGTATATTTTAAATAGTGCATTAAAACAAGGAAATACGAAGACACTTTTATATGTTAACTAACGGCACGGTATCGGACCTTAATATTGACCTATAATTTGTAAATTGGACCACGTATTATATTACAGGGTTATAGTGTACCCTATCACAGGAAATAATTATAGGTCAATTAGGGGGTACGCAGAGTGACCCTAAAGTTTACTATGTATGCCTATGCGAAATAAAGTGTTCTGAGAAGCTTAAAATGAGGAAATAAGCGTTCTAAAATGCTTTAAAAATTCAAAGACATTTTTCTATGCTAACTAACGGCACGGTATCGGACCTTAATATTGACCTATAATTTGTAAATTGGACCACGTATTATATTACAGGGTTATAGTGTACCCTACCACAGGAAATAATTATAGGTCAATTAGGGGGTACACAGCGTGACCCTAAAGTTTACTATGTATGCCTATGCGAAATAAAGTGTTCTGAGAAGCTTAAAATGAAGAAATAAGCGTTCTAAAATGCTTTAAAAATTCAAAGACATCTTTCAATGGTTAACTAACGCAAGGCGCAATATCAAACCTTAATATTGACCCATAATATTTAAATTGAACAAGGTATTGTATTACAGGGTAATAGTGTACCCTACCACAGGAAATAATTATAGGTCAATTAGGGGGTACACTATGTATATTTTAAATAGTGCATTAAAACAAGGAAATACGAAGACACTTTTCTATGTTAACTAACGGCCCGGTATCGGACCTTAATATTGACCTATAATTTTTAAATTGGACCACGTATTATATTACATGATAATAATGTACCCTACCACAGGAAATAATTTTAGGTCAATTAGGGGGTACACAGTGTGACCCTAAAATTTACTATGTATGCCTATGCGAAATAAAGTGTTCTGAGAAGCTTAAAATGAAGAAATAAGCGTTCTAAAATGCTTTAAAAATTCAAAGACATCTTTCAATGGTTAACTAACGCTAGGCGCAATATCAGACCTTAATATTGACCCATAATATTTAAATTGGACCAGGTATTATATTACAGGGTAATAGTGTACCCTACCACAGGAAATAATTATAGGTCAATTAGGGGGTACACTATGTATATTTTAAATAGTGCATTAAAACAAGGAAATACGAAGACACTTTTCTATGTTAACTAACGGCACGGTATCGGACCTTAATATTTACCTATAATTTTTAAATTTGACCACGTATTATATTACAGGGTTATAGTGTACCCTACCACAGGAAATAATTATAGGTCAATTAGGGGGTACACAGAGTGACCCTAAAGTTTACTATATATGCCTATGCGAAATAGAGTGTTCTGAGATGCTTAAAATGAAGAAATAAGCGTTCTAAAATGCTTTAAAAATTCAAAGACATCTTTCAATGGTTAACTAACGCAAGGCGCAATATCAGACCTTAATATTGACCCATAATATTTAAATTGGACCAGGTATTATATTACAGGGTAATAGTGTACCCTACCACAGGAAATAATTATAGGTCAATTAGGGGGTACACTATGTATATTTTAAATAGTGCATTAAAACAAGGAAATACGAAGACACTTTTCTATGTTAACTAACGGCACGGTATCGGACCTTAATATTGACCTATAATTTTTAAACTGGACCACGTATTATATTACAGGGTTATAGTGTACCCTACCACAGGAAATAATTATAGGTCAATTAGGGGGTACACAGAGTGACCCTAAAGTTTACTATGTATGCCTATGCGAAATAAAGTGTTCTGAGAAGCTTAAAATGAGGAAATAAGCGTTCTAAAATGCTTTAAAAATTCAAAGACATTTTTCTATGTTAACTAACGGCACGGTATCGGACCTTAATATTGACCTATAATTTTTAAATTGGACCACGTATTATATTACAGGGTAATAGTGTGCCCTACCACAGGAAATAATTATAGGTCATTTAGGGGGTACACAGCGTGACCCTAAATTTTACTATGTATGCCTATGCGAAATAAAGTGTTCTGAGAAGCTTAAAATGAAGAAATAAGCGTTCTAAAATACTTTAAAAATTCAAAGACATCTTTCAATGGTTAACTAGCGCAAGGCGCAATATCAGACCTTAATATTGACCCATAATATTTAAATTGGACCAGGTATTATATTACAGGGTAATAGTGCACCCTACCACAGGAAATAATTATAGGTCAATTAGGGGGTACACTATGTATATTTTAAATAGTGCATTAAAACAAGGAAATACGAAGACACTTTTCTATGTTAACTAACGGCACGGTATCGGACCTTAATATTGACCTATAATTTTTAAATTGGACCACGTATTATATTACAGGGAAATAGTGTACCCTACCACAGGAAATAATTATAGGTCATTTAGGGGGTACACAGCGTGACCCTAAATTTTACTATGCATGCCTATGCGAAATAGAGTGTTCTGAGATGCTTAAAATGAAGAAATAAGCGTTCAAAAATGCTTTAAAAATTCAAAGACATCTTTCAATGGTTAACTAACGCAAGGTGCAATATCAGACCTTAATATTGACCCATAATATTTAAATTGGACCAGGTATTATATTACAGGGTAATAGTGTACCCTAGCACAGGAAATAATTATAGGTCAATTAGGGGGTACACTATGTATATTTTAAATAGTGCATTAAAACAAGGAAATACGAAGACACTTTTCTATGTTAACTAACGGCACGGTATCGGACCTTAATATTGACCTATAATTTGTAAATTGGACCACGTATTATATTACAGGGTTATAGTGTACCCTAAAACAGGAAATAATTATAGGTCAATTAGGGGGTACGCAGAGTGACCCTAAAGTTTACTATGTATGCCTATGCAAAATAAAGTGTTCTGAGAAGCTTAAAATGAGGAAATAAGCGTTCTAAAATGCTTTAAAAATTCAAAGACATTTTTCTATGCTAACTAACGGCACGGTATCGGACCATAATATTGACCTATAATTTTTAAATTGGACCACCTATTATATTACAGGGTAATAGTGTACCCTACCACAGGAAATAATTATAGGTCAATTAGGGGGTACACAGCGTGACCCTAAAGTTTACTATGTATGCCTATGCGAAATAAAGTGTTCTGAGAAGCTTAAAATGAAGAAATAAGCGTTCTAAAATGCTTTAAAAATTCAAAGACATCTTTCAATGGTTAACTAACGCAAGGCGCAATATCAAACCTTAATATTGACCCATAATATTTAAATTGAACAAGGTATTGTATTACAGGATAATAGTGTACCCTACCACAGGAAATAATTATAGGTCAATTAGGGGGTACACTATGTATATTTTAAATAGTGCATTAAAACAAGGAAATACGAAGACACTTTTCTATGTTAACTAACGGCACGTTATCGGACCTTAATATTGACCTATAATTTGTAAATTGGACCACGTATTATATTACAGGGTTATAGTGTACCCTATCACAGGAAATAATTATAGGTCAATTAGGGGGTACACAGCGTGACCCTAAATTTTACTATGTATGCCTATGCGAAATAAAGTGTTCTGAGAAGCTTAAAATGAAGAAATAAGCGTTCTAAAATGCTTTAAAAATTCAAAGACATCTTTCAATGGTTAACTAGCGCAAGGCGCAATATCAGACCTTAATATTGACCCATAATATTTAAATTGGACCAGGTATTATATTACAGGGTAATAGTGCACCCTACCACAGGAAATAATTATAGGTCAATTAGGGGGTACACTATGTATATTTTAAATAGTGCATTAAAACAAGGAAATACGAAGACACTTTTCTATGTTAACTAACGGCACGGTATCGGACCTTAATATTGACCTATAATTTGTAAATTGGACCACGTATTATATTACAGGGTTATAGTGTACCCTACCACAGGAAATAATTATAGGTCAATTAGGGGGTACGCAGAGTGACCCTAAAGTTTACTATGTATGCCTATGCGAAATAAAGTGTTCTGAGAAGCTTAAAATGAGGAAATAAGCGTTCTAAAATGCTTTAAAAATTCAAAGACATTTTTCTATGCTAACTAACGGCACGGTATCGGACCTTAATATTGACCTATAATTTTTAAATTGGACCACCTATTATATTACAGGGTTATAGTGTACCCTACCACAGGAAATAATTATAGGTCAATTAGGGGGTACACAGCGTGACCCTAAAGTTTACTATGTATGCCTATGCGAAATAAAGTGTTCTGAGAAGCTTAAAATGAAGAAATAAGCGTTCTAAAATGCTTTAAAAATTCAAAGACATCTTTCAATGGTTAACTAACGCAAGGCGCAATATCAAACCTTAATATTGACCCATAATATTTAAATTGAACAAGGTATTGTATTACAGGGTAATAGTGTACCCTACCACAGGAAATAATTATAAGTCAATTAGGGGGTACACTATGTATATTTTAAATAGTGCATTAAAACAAGGAAATACGAAGACATTTTTCAATGTTAACTAACGGCACGGTATCGGAACTTAATATTGACCTATAATTTTTACATTGGACCACTTATTATATTACAGGGTAATAGTGTACCCTACCACAGGAATTAATTATAGGTCATTTAGGGGGTACACAGCGTGACCCTAAATTTTACTATGTATGCCTATGCGAAATAAAGTGTTCTGAGAAGCTTAAAATGAGGAAATAAGCGTTCTAAAATGCTTTAAAAATTCAAAGATATTTTTCTATGTTAACTAACGGCACGGTATCGGACCTTAATATTGACCTATAATTTTTAAATTGGACCACGTATTATATTACAGGGTAATAGTGTACCCTACCACAGGAAATAATTATAGGTCATTTAGGGGGTACACAGCGTGACCCTAAATTTTACTATGTATGCCTATGCGAAATAGTGTGTTCTGAGATGCTTAAAATGAAGAAATAAGCGTTCAAAAATGCTTTAAAAATTCAAAGACATCTTTCAATGGTTAACTAACGCAAGGCGCAATATCAGACCTTAATATTGACCCATAATATTTAAATTGGACCAGGTATTATATTACAGGGTAATAGTGTACCCTACCACAGGAAATAATTATAGGTCAATTAGGGGGTACACTATGTATATTTTAAATAGTGCATTAAAACAAGGAAATACGAAGACACTTTTCTATGTTAACTAACGGCACGGTATCGGACCTTAATATTGACCTATAATTTTTAAATTGGACCACGTATTATATTACAGGGTTATAGTGTACCCTACCACAGGAAATAATTATAGGTCAATTAGGGGGTACGCAGAGTGACCCTAAAGTTTACTATGTATGCCTATGCGAAATAAAGTGTTCTGAGAAGCTTAAAATGAGGAAATAAGCGTTCTAAAATGCTTTAAAAATTCAAAGACATTTTTCTATGCTAACTAACGGCACGGTATCGGACCTTAATATTGACCTATAATTTTTAAATTGGACCACCTATTATATTACAGGGTAATAGTGTACCCTACCACAGGAAATAATTATAGGTCAATTAGGGGGTACACAGCGTGACCCTAAAGTTTACTATGTATGCCTATGCGAAATAAAGTGTTCTGAGAAGCTTAAAATGAAGAAATAAGCGTTCTAAAATGCTTTAAAAATTCAAAGACATCTTTCAATGGTTAACTAACGCAAGGCGCAATATCAAACCTTAATATTGACCCATAATATTTAAATTGAACCAGGTATTGTATTACAGGGTAATAGTGTACCCTACCACAGGAAATAATTATAGGTCAATTAGGGGGTACACTATGTATATTTTAAATAGTGCATTAAAACAAGGAAATACGAAGACATTTTTCAATGTTAACTAACGGCACGGTATCGGACCTTAATATTGACCTATAATTTTTAAATTGGACCACGTATTATATTACAGGGTTATAGTGTACCCTACCACAGGAAATAATTATAGGTCATTTAGGGGGTACACTATGTATATTTTAAATAGTGCATTAAAACAAGGAAATACGAAGACACTTTTCTATGTTAACTAACGGCACGGTATCGGACCTTAATATTGACCTATAATTTTTAAATTGGACCACGTATTATATTACAGGGTTATAGTGTACCCTACCACAGGAAATAATTATAGGTCAATTAGGGGGTACGCAGAGTGACCCTAAAGTTTACTATGTATGCCTATGCGAAATAAAGTGTTCTGAGAAGTTTAAAATGAGGAAACAAGCGTTCTAAAATGCTTTAAAAATTCAAAGACATTTTTCTATGCTAACTAACGGCACGGTATCGGACCTTAATATTGACTTATAATTTTTAAATTGGACCACCTATTATATTACAGGGTAATAGTGTACCCTACCACAGGAAATAATTATAGGTCAATTAGGGGGTACACAGCGTGACCCTAAAGTTTACTATGTATGCCTATGCGAAATAGAGTGTTCTGAGATGCTTAAAATGAAGAAATAAGCGTTCTAAAATACTTTAAAAATTCAAAGACATCTTTCAATGGTTAACTAACGCAAGGCGCAATATCAGACCTTAATATTGACCCATAATATTTAAATTGGACCAGGTATTATATTACAGGGTAATAGTGTACCCTACCATAGGAAATAATTATAGGTCAATTAGGGGGTACACTATGTATATTTTAAATAGTGCATTAAAACAAGGAAATACGAAGACACTTTTCTATGTTAACTAACGGCACGGTATCGGACCTTAATATTGACCTATAATTTTTAAATTGGAACACGTATTATATTACAGGGTTATAGTGTATCCTACCACAGGAAATAGTTATAGGTCAATTAGGGGGTACACAGCGTGACCCTAAAGTTTACTATGTATGCTTATGCGAAAAAGAGTGTTCTGAGAAGCTTAAAATGAAGAAATAAGCGTTCTAAAATGCTTTAAAAATTCAAAGACATCTTTCAATGGTTAACTAGCGCAAGGCGCAATATCAGACCTTAATATTGACCCATAATATTTAAATTGGACCAGGTATTATATTACAGGGTAATAGTGTACCCTACCACAGGAAATAATTATAGGTCAATTAGGGGGTACACTATGTATATTTTAAATAGTGCATTAAAACAAGGAAATACGAAGACACTTTTCTATGTTAACTAACGGCACGGTATCGGACCTTAATATTGACCTATAACTTTTAAATTGGACCACGTATTATATTATAGGGAAATATTGTACCCTACCACAGGAAATAATTATAGGTCAATTAGAGGGTACACAGCGTGACCCTAAAGTTTACTATGTATGCCTATGCGAAATAGAGTGTTCTGAGAACCTTAAAATGAGGAAATAAGCGTTCTAAAATGCTTTAAAAATTCAAAGACACTTTTCTATGTTAACTAACGGCACGGTATCGGACCTTAATATTGACCTATAATTTTTAAATTGGACCACGTATTATATTATAGGGTAATAGTGTACCCTACCACAAGAAATAATTATAGGTCAATTAGGGGGTACACAGCGTGACCCTAAAGTTTACTATGTATGCCTATGCGAAATAGAATGTTCTGAGAAGCTTAAAATGAAGAAATAAACGTTCTAAAATGCTTTAAAAATTCAAAGACATCTTTCAATGGTTAACTAGCGCAAGGCGCAATATCAGACCTTAATATTGACCCATAATATTTAAATTGGACCAGGTTTTATATTACAGGGTAATAGTGTACCCTACCCCAGGAAATAATTATAGGTCAATTAGGGGGTACACTATGTATATTTTAAATAGTGCATTAAAACAAGGAAATACGAAGACACTTTTCTATGTTAACTAACGGCACGGTATCGGACCTTAATATTGACCTATATTTTTTAAATTGGACCACGTATTATATTATAGGGTAATAGTGTACCCTACCACAGGAAATAATTATAGGTCAATTAGAGGGTACACAGCGTGACCCTAAAGTTTACTATGTATGCCTATGCGAAATAGAGTGTTCTGAGAAGCTTAAAATGAAGAAATTAGCGTTCTAAAATGCTTTAAAAATTCAAAGACATCTTTCAATGGTTAACTAACGCAAGGCGCAATATCAGACCTTAATATGGAACCATAATATTTCAATTGGACCAGGTATTATATTACAGGGTAATAGTGTACCCTACCACAGGAAATAATTATAGGTCAATTAGGGGGTACACTATGTATATTTTAAATAGTGCATTAAAACAAGGAAATACGAAGACACTTTTCTATGTTAACTAACGGCACGGTATCGGACCTTAATATTGACCTATAATTTGTAAATTGGACCACGTATTATATTACAGGGTTATAGTGTACCCTATCACAGGAAATAATTATAGGTCAATTAGGGGGTACGCAGAGTGACCCTAAAGTTTACTATGTATGCCTATGCGAAATAAAGTGTTCTGAGAAGCTTAAAATGAGGAAATAAGCGTTCTAAAATGCTTTAAAAATTCAAAGACATTTTTCTATGCTAACTAACGGCACGGTATCGGACCTTAATATTGACCTATAATTTGTAAATTGGACCACGTATTATATTACAGGGTTATAGTGTACCCTACCACAGGAAATAATTATAGGTCAATTAGGGGGTACACAGCGTGACCCTAAAGTTTACTATGTATGCCTATGCGAAATAAAGTGTTCTGAGAAGCTTAAAATGAAGAAATAAGCGTTCTAAAATGCTTTAAAAATTCAAAGACATCTTTCAATGGTTAACTAACGCAAGGCGCAATATCAAACCTTAATATTGACCCATAATATTTAAATTGAACAAGGTATTGTATTACAGGGTAATAGTGTACCCTACCACAGGAAATAATTATAGGTCAATTAGGGGGTACACTATGTATATTTTAAATAGTGCATTAAAACAAGGAAATACGAAGACACTTTTCTATGTTAACTAACGGCCCGGTATCGGACCTTAATATTGACCTATAATTTTTAAATTGGACCACGTATTATATTACATGATAATAATGTACCCTACCACAGGAAATAATTTTAGGTCAATTAGGGGGTACACAGTGTGACCCTAAAGTTTACTATGTATGCCTATGCGAAATAAAGTGTTCTGAGAAGCTTAAAATGAAGAAATAAGCGTTCTAAAATGCTTTAAAAATTCAAAGACATCTTTCAATGGTTAACTAACGCTAGGCGCAATATCAGACCTTAATATTGACCCATAATATTTAAATTGGACCAGGTATTATATTACAGGGTAATAGTGTACCCTACCACAGGAAATAATTATAGGTCAATTAGGGGGTACACTATGTATATTTTAAATAGTGCATTAAAACAAGGAAATACGAAGACACTTTTCTATGTTAACTAACGGCACGGTATCGGACCTTAATATTTACCTATAATTTTTAAATTTGACCACGTATTATATTACAGGGTTATAGTGTACCCTACCACAGGAAATAATTATAGGTCAATTAGGGGGTACACAGAGTGACCCTAAAGTTTACTATATATGCCTATGCGAAATAGAGTGTTCTGAGATGCTTAAAATGAAGAAATAAGCGTTCTAAAATGCTTTAAAAATTCAAAGACATCTTTCAATGGTTAACTAACGCAAGGCGCAATATCAGACCTTAATATTGACCCATAATATTTAAATTGGACCAGGTATTATATTACAGGGTAATAGTGTACCCTACCACAGGAAATAATTATAGGTCAATTAGGGGGTACACTATGTATATTTTAAATAGTGCATTAAAACAAGGAAATACGAAGACACTTTTCTATGTTAACTAACGGCACGGTATCGGACCTTAATATTGACCTATAATTTTTAAACTGGACCACGTATTATATTACAGGGTTATAGTGTACCCTACCACAGGAAATAATTATAGGTCAATTAGGGGGTACACAGAGTGACCCTAAAGTTTACTATGTATGCCTATGCGAAATAAAGTGTTCTGAGAAGCTTAAAATGAGGAAATAAGCGTTCTAAAATGCTTTAAAAATTCAAAGACATTTTTCTATGTTAACTAACGGCACGGTATCGGACCTTAATATTGACCTATAATTTTTAAATTGGACCACGTATTATATTACAGGGTAATAGTGTGCCCTACCACAGGAAATAATTATAGGTCATTTAGGGGGTACACAGCGTGACCCTAAATTTTACTATGTATGCCTATGCGAAATAAAGTGTTCTGAGAAGCTTAAAATGAAGAAATAAGCGTTCTAAAATACTTTAAAAATTCAAAGACATCTTTCAATGGTTAACTAGCGCAAGGCGCAATATCAGACCTTAATATTGACCCATAATATTTAAATTGGACCAGGTATTATATTACAGGGTAATAGTGCACCCTACCACAGGAAATAATTATAGGTCAATTAGGGGGTACACTATGTATATTTTAAATAGTGCATTAAAACAAGGAAATACGAAGACACTTTTCTATGTTAACTAACGGCACGGTATCGGACCTTAATATTGACCTATAATTTTTAAATTGGACCACGTATTATATTACAGGGAAATAGTGTACCCTACCACAGGAAATAATTATAGGTCATTTAGGGGGTACACAGCGTGACCCTAAATTTTACTATGCATGCCTATGCGAAATAGAGTGTTCTGAGATGCTTAAAATGAAGAAATAAGCGTTCAAAAATGCTTTAAAAATTCAAAGACATCTTTCAATGGTTAACTAACGCAAGGTGCAATATCAGACCTTAATATTGACCCATAATATTTAAATTGGACCAGGTATTATATTACAGGGTAATAGTAAACCCTAGCACAGGAAATAATTATAGGTCAATTAGGGGGTACACTATGTATATTTTAAATAGTGCATTAAAACAAGGAAATACGAAGACACTTTTCTATGTTAACTAACGGCACGGTATCGGACCTTAATATTGACCTATAATTTGTAAATTGGACCACGTATTATATTACAGGGTTATAGTGTACCCTACCACAGGAAATAATTATAGGTCAATTAGGGGGTACGCAGAGTGACCCTAAAGTTTACTATGTATGCCTATGCAAAATAAAGTGTTCTGAGAAGCTTAAAATGAGGAAATAAGCGTTCTAAAATGCTTTAAAAATTCAAAGACATTTTTCTATGCTAACTAACGGCACGGTATCGGACCATAATATTGACCTATAATTTTTAAATTGGACCACCTATTATATTACAGGGTAATAGTGTACCCTACCACAGGAAATAATTATAGGTCAATTAGGGGGTACACAGCGTGACCCTAAAGTTTACTATGTATGCCTATGCGAAATAAAGTGTTCTGAGAAGCTTAAAATGAAGAAATAAGCGTTCTAATATGCTTTAAAAATTCAAAGACATCTTTCAATGGTTAACTAACGCAAGGCGCAATATCAAACCTTAATATTGACCCATAATATTTAAATTGAACAAGGTATTGTATTACAGGGTAATAGTGTACCCTACCACAGGAAATAATTATAGGTCAATTAGGGGGTACACTATGTATATTTTAAATAGTGCATTAAAACAAGGAAATACGAAGACACTTTTCTATGTTAACTAACGGCACGGTATCGGACCTTAATATTGACCTATAATTTGTAAATTGGACCACGTATTATATTACAGGGTTATAGTGTACCCTATCACAGGAAATAATTATAGGTCAATTAGGGGGTACACAGCGTGACCCTAAATTTTACTATGTATGCCTATGCGAAATAAAGTGTTCTGAGAAGCTTAAAATGAAGAAATAAGCGTTCTAAAATGCTTTAAAAATTCAAAGACATCTTTCAATGGTTAACTAGCGCAAGGCGCAATATCAGACCTTAATATTGACCCATAATATTTAAATTGGACCAGGTATTATATTACAGGGTAATAGTGCACCCTACCACAGGAAATAATTATAGGTCAATTAGGGGGTACACTATGTATATTTTAAATAGTGCATTAAAACAAGGAAATACGAAGACACTTTTCTATGTTAACTAACGGCACGGTATCGGACCTTAATATTGACCTATAATTTGTAAATTGGACCACGTATTATATTACAGGGTTATAGTGTACCCTACCACAGGAAATATTTATAGGTCAATTAGGGGGTACGCAGAGTGACCCTAAAGTTTACTATGTATGCCTATGCGAAATAAAGTGTTCTGAGAAGCTTAAAATGAGGAAATAAGCGTTCTAAAATGCTTTAAAAATTCAAAGACATTTTTCTATGCTAACTAACGGCACGGTATCGGACCTTAATATTGACCTATAATTTTTAAATTGGACCACCTATTATATTACAGGGTAATAGTGTACCCTACCACAGGAAATAATTATAGGTCAATTAGGGGGTACACAGCATGACCCTAAAGTTTACTATGTATGCCTATGCGAAATAAAGTGTTCTGAGAAGCTTAAAATGAAGAAATAAGCGTTCTAAAATGCTTTAAAAATTCAAAGACATCTTTCAATGGTTAACTAACGCAAGGCGCAATATCAAACCTTAATATTGACCCATAATATTTAAATTGAACAAGGTATTGTATTACAGGGTAATAGTGTACCCTACCACAGGAAATAATTATAAGTCAATTAGGGGGTACACTATGTATATTTTAAATAGTGCAATAAAACAAGGAAATACGAAGACATTTTTCAATGTTAACTAACGGCACGGTATCGGAACTTAATATTGACCTATAATTTTTACATTGGACCACTTATTATATTACAGGGTAATAGTGTACCCTACCACAGGAATTAATTATAGGTCATTTAGGGGATACACAGCGTGACCCTAAATTTTACTATGTATGCCTATGCGAAATAAAGTGTTCTGAGAAGCTTAAAATGAGGAAATAAGCGTTCTAAAATGCTTTAAAAATTCAAAGACATTTTTCTATGTTAACTAACGGCACGGTATCGGACCTTAATATTGACCTATAATTTTTAAATTGGACCACGTATTATATTACAGGGTAATAGTGTACCCTACCACAGGAAATAATTATAGGTCATTTAGGGGGTACACAGCGTGACCCTAAATTTTACTATGTATGCCTATGCGAAATAGTGTGTTCTGAGATGCTTAAAATGAAGAAATAAGCGTTCAAAAATGCTTTAAAAATTCAAAGACATCTTTCAATGGTTAACTAACGCAAGGCGCAATATCAGACCTTAATATTGACCCATAATATTTAAATTGGACCAGGTATTATATTACAGGGTAATAGTGTACCCTACCACAGGAAATAATTATAGGTCAATTAGGGGGTACACTATGTATATTTTAAATAGTGCATTAAAACAAGGAAATACGAAGACACTTTTCTATGTTAACTAACGGCACGGTATCGGACCTTAATATTGACCTATAATTTTTAAATTGGACCACGTATTATATTACAGGGTTATAGTGTACCCTACCACAGGAAATAATTATAGGTCAATTAGGGGGTACGCAGAGTGACCCTAAAGTTTACTATGTATGCCTATGCGAAATAAAGTGTTCTGAGAAGCTTAAAATGAGGAAATAAGCGTTCTAAAATGCTTTAAAAATTCAAAGACATTTTTCTATGCTAACTAACGGCACGGTATCGGACCTTAATATTGACCTATAATTTTTAAATTGGACCACCTATTATATTACAGGGTAATAGTGTACCCTACCACAGGAAATAATTATAGGTCAATTAGGGGGTACACAGCGTGACCCTAAAGTTTACTATGTATGCCTATGCGAAATAAAGTGTTCTGAGAAGCTTAAAATGAAGAAATAAGCGTTCTAAAATGCTTTAAAAATTCAAAGACATCTTTCAATGGTTAACTAACGCAAGGCGCAATATCAAACCTTAATATTGACCCATAATATTTAAATTGAACCAGGTATTGTATTACAGGGTAATAGTGTACCCTACCACAGGAAATAATTATAGGTCAATTAGGGGGTACACTATGTATATTTTAAATAGTGCATTAAAACAAGGAAATACGAAGACATTTTTCAATGTTAACTAACGGCACGGTATCGGACCTTAATATTGACCTATAATTTTTAAATTGGACCACGTATTATATTACAGGGTTATAGTGTACCCTACCACAGGAAATAATTATAGGTCATTTAGGGGGTACACTATGTATATTTTAAATAGTGCATTAAAACAAGGAAATACGAAGACACTTTTCTATGTTAACTAACGGCACGGTATCGGACCTTAATATTGACCTATAATTTTTAAATTGGACCACGTATTATATTACAGGGTTATAGTGTATCCTACCACAGGAAATAATTATAGGTCAATTAGGGGGTACACAGCGTGACCCTAAAGTTTACTATGTATGCTTATGCGAAAAAGAGTGTTCTGAGAAGCTTAAAATGAAGAAATAAGCGTTCTAAAATGCTTTAAAAATTCAAAGACATCTTTCAATGGTTAACTAGCGCAAGGCGCAATATCAGACCTTAATATTGACCCATAATATTTCAATTGGACCAGGTATTATATTACAGGGTAATAGTGTACCCTACCACAGGAAATAATTATAGGTCAATTAGGGGGTACACTATGTATATTTTAAATAGTGCATTAAAACAAGGAAATACGAAGACACTTTTCTATGTTAACTAACAGCACGGTATCGGACCTTAATATTGACCTATAATTTGTAAATTGGACCACGTATTATATTACAGGGTTATAGTGTACCCTATCACAGGAAATAATTATAGGTCAATTAGGGGGTACGCAGAGTGACCCTAAAGTTTACTATGTATGCCTATGCGAAATAAAGTGTTCTGAGAAGCTTAAAATGAGGAAATAAGCGTTCTAAAATGCTTTAAAAATTCAAAGACATTTTTCTATGCTAACTAACGGCACGGTATCGGACCTTAATATTGACCTATAATTTGTAAATTGGACCACGTATTATATTACAGGGTTATAGTGTACCCTACCACAGGAAATAATTATAGGTCAATTAGGGGGTACACAGCGTGACCCTAAAGTTTACTATGCCTATGCGAAATAAAGTGTTCTGAGAAGCTTAAAATGAAGAAATAAGCGTTCTAAAATGCTTTAAAAATTCAAAGACATCTTTCAATGGTTAACTAACGCAAGGCGCAATATCAAACCTTAATATTGACCCATAATATTTAAATTGAACAAGGTATTGTATTACAGGGTAATAGTGTACCCTACCACAGGAAATAATTATAGGTCAATTAGGGGGTACACTATGTATATTTTAAATAGTGCATTAAAACAAGGAAATACGAAGACACTTTTCTATGTTAACTAACGGCCCGGTATCGGACCTTAATATTGACCTATAATTTTTAAATTGGACCACGTATTATATTACATGATAATAATGTACCCTACCACAGGAAATAATTTTAGGTCAATTAGCCAACACACTTGATTTTGCAATTCACAGAGGACTTAATTTTAAAGTCCAGTCCAGAACAATAAATGAGCTTTCCTCTGACCATAACCCAGTTCTCATTAACCTAGATCTCCAAATACCGCCCGATCATAAAAAACCAAAAGTCTATACAGACTGGGATTCCTACGCCGATACCTTAACCAATGCCGAAATTAACTTTAACCCGATCAACTCTAAAGAAGATCTTGACGCGACAATAGAAAAACTTTCAGCCACAATTAAAAAAGCCCATCAAAATTCAACCAAAGAAATTAAAAACGCTAAAAATTGCCTCATTCCTAAAAGTATACTTAATATTATTAAAAATAGAAACAGAGCTCGCAAAAAATGGCAAAGAACGAGGCACCCTGAAGACAAAAACCTCCTTAAGGAACTAAATCGCAGAGTCAAAACTGACATCAGTAATTTTCAACAAGAGAAATGGGAAGATTACATCAAAAATTTGAACCCAGAAGATGGCTCCATCTGGCGAGCAGTAAATAATTTCAAAAAAAAGAAAACCTTCTACCCCCCCTTAATTGACGATAAACAAAATGATAAAGTGGTCTATTCCATCCAAAATAAAGTTAATCTTATGGCAGAAAGTCTAAAAAACCAACTCAGTAATAATAAAAAAGTCCCCCAAGAAACCCAATCCGCCGTTCAAAATTCCATTAATATCATTGAAAACTCTCCCATTGACCATCCACCAGATAATATCTTGCCGAATGATATTATAACTGCAATTAAAAAACTAAAAAATAAAAAATCCCCAGGCAAAGATTCCATCAACAATAAAATGCTTAAAAATTTACCTATTAAATTTATCTTCTATCTCACCCACATTATTAATGAAATCTTTAAACTCTGCTACTTTCCCGATTGTTGGAAGATAGCCGAAATAAGACCCCTCCCCAAACCTGGCAAAGACCACTCCAGAGCCGTAAATTACAGACCAATAAGTCTTCTATCTTCCCTTAGCAAAATTACCGAAGATGCTATTTTAAATAAAATAAGATACCACTGCGATACTCAAAATATAATTACCCCCCAACAATTTGGTTTTCAACCTAAACTATCCACTGTCCACCAACTTCTCAGAATTACCGAATTCATTCATGATGGCTTCTCGTTCAAAAAACATACCGGAGCAACCTTTCTTGACCTTGAAAAGGCATTTGACAAAGTTTGGATTGATGGCCTTATTCATAAACTATTCAAATTAAATTTCCCCGTACCCCTAATTAAACTCATCAGATCCTACTTAACAAATAGAAAATTTTTCGTAAAAATTAACAACTCCTCATCTGCAACTCATAATATCAGCAGTGGTGTGCCGCAAGGCAGTAAACTTGGCCCCGCCCTTTTTCTAATTTTCATCAATGATATCCCAAAAAATGATAAAGCAATACTAGCTCTGTTTGCTGATGACACAGCTATCCTAGCACAAGGCCATTGTAAAACCAACATAATTAACATCCTAAATGAATATCTCATTCAAATTAAAAAATGGTTCAATAATTGGAAACTCTCTCTTAACATTGATAAAACCCAAGCAATCCTTTTTTCGAGAGGAACTCTTCCCATCCCAGCTCAAATTTCAATCGAAAACACCGAAATTCCCTGGAAGGATAACATCACTTATCTAGGCATGGATCTTGATAAACGCCTTACTTTTAAAAATCATGCGAACAATATCTCACAAAAATTTAAAAAAATTAGAGCAGTTCTATTTCCTTTCTTTAACAGGAAATCAAAATTAAGCCTTAAAAATAAACTCCTACTCTATAAAATGATCCTTCGTCCCATAGTTAGCTATGGATGCCCTATCTACGGTGGTGTTGCGAAATCCCACCTGAAAAAAATACAAACCATTCAAAATACAACGTTAAGAAGCATCGCAAATGCACCATGGTACTACAGAAATGAAAAAATTAGTCAAGACCTAAAAATCAAAAGCATTAATAACTACTTCCACAAACTAGCCACAAAATTTTTCAATAATTTGCCCCTTATTAATAACGTTGAAATCCAAAATCTCCCAATCTATGATTACTACCATCAATCCAATAAATATAGACCTAGAACTGTACTCAAAATAAACCCTTCCAAATAAATTATTTCATTATTTTTCACTTTTTATAAAACTTTCTTTTCTTCTTCTCTTATGAGTAGATTTATAAATCCAATTCTCGGATTTCCAAGCTATAAGTTCAGAAAAGTCACCAGATGGAAGCACCTTACGGTTGCCCGATTAGTGTCACTTTTAGAAGATAGATGACGCCACGAGATGGCAAAATATTTCTGTAGAAACGAAGAAGTATTCACATTCCAATGAAGTTTTTAATTATGAACTTTAAAGCTTCTTGTTTTTTATGATAATAATCAGCTGCAAATTAAAATAATTTCAACTTTTGTTAGTTGAATATCATATTATTGTCTTCTCAACGTAAAAAATTTTATAGAATTTTGTAAATATCAAAATCCCCTTGTAAATAAATAACCCACTTCATACTTATTTATATTGTTAACATTATTACTGTTATGAACCCCCTGTAAAAAAGTGACCCCATTCATTTGCATTGTACATACTCATGTTATCATTATCATCATCTTTTGTTCCCCCCTTGTAATATATACTCCCCTTTATGTTTAATAAACGGGTGAGCCTAAAAAAAATGTGAAAACCCTTTTCGGATGCATAGGAAAATTGACCCCCAGGAAAAATGGACTCTAGTGATATCTCCATGACTTTCCACAGGCCAACAGGGCGATAGGATCTCGGAACTAATCCCCCCCCCCCTTTTTTTTTTTTTTTTTTTTTTTTTTTTTTTTTTTTTTTATCAACTTTTAGATCTTCTTCAAGTTCTCCCTAAGTCTACTTAGATAATTTTTCATCACTTCATGTAAAATTTTTTCCACCTGAAGAAAACTTAGCTCATCAGGCACAACAACTTTTATACTGGGGATAAACACAATTGTGTAGGTGCCCCAAAAAATTAATGTAGTTCCAGTTCCTATTGCGGCTTGTGCGCAGCTGTAGTGCCGCGTTGCAGTGGCCAAAATGGCGGAAACTACTCTGCCCTACTACGACACGCGAGAGCCTTTACTCCTCAGGTCGGCTTCCGCCCTAATCAGTGACCAAAGATGGCGGACCCTCCTTGGCCCTTCTGCGGCACGTGCACGACTTTAGTGCCGCGTTGCGGTTGTCCAACTTGTCGGTCGCTACACTGCCCGACTACAACACGCCAGTGCTTTTACTCCACAGTTCTGCTTCCGCTCTAATCAGGAACCAAAGATGGCGGACAGTCTATAGCCCTTTTGCGGCACGTCCACGGCTGAATGTGCCAAGTTGCAATTGCCCAAAATGGTGGACACTACACTGCCCTTCGAGACCCTACCAAAGACTTAAGTTCTTAGTAGCGCTTCCGCTCTAATCAGTGGCCAAATATGGCGGACCCTCCATGGCCCTTCTTCGGCACGTGTGCGGAGTTATAGCCGCGTTGCGAGGGCCAAAATGGCAGGAAATTACACTGCCCTACTACGACACGCCAGTGCCTTTACTCCTCAGTAGGGCTTCCGCTCTAATCCGTGGCCAAAGATGGCGAACACTACCGCCCCCTAATGCCGCACGTGCACTGCTGTAGTGCCGCGTTGCAGTGGCGGAAATGGCAGGAAACTACACTGCCCAACTACTACACGCCAGTGCCATTACTCCTCAGTTCGGCTTCCTCTCTAAATAGTGGAAAAATATGGCGGACAGTCTATAGCCGTTCTGCGGCACGTCTGCGGTTGTAGTTCCGCGATTCGGAGCCCCAAAATGGCGGACTCTTCACAGCCCTACTACGACACGCCTGTGCCTTCACTCCTCAGTTTCGCTTCCGCTCTAATCCGTGGCCAAAGTTGGCGGAGCCTCCATGGCCCTACTGCGCCAAGTGTGCGGCTTTACAGCCACGTTGCGTCCGCCAAATTGTCGGACTCTTCGCTGTCCTACTACGACACGCCAGTCCCTTAACCCCTCAATTGGGCTTTCGCTCTAATCCGTAGCCAAAGATTGCGGACACTCCACGGTCCTATTGCGGTTTGTGCGTAGCTGAAGTGCCGCGTTGCAGTGGCCAAAATGGTGGAAATTACACTGCCCTACTACGACACGCGAGTGCCTTTACTCCTCAGGTCGGCTTCCGCCCTAATCAGTGACCAAAGATGGCGGACTCTCCATGGACTTTCCGCGGCACATGCTCGGCTGTGGTGCCGGGTTGCGGTGAACCAAAATGGTGGACTCTACACTGCCCGACTACAACACGCCAGTGCCTTTACTCCACAGTTTGGCTTCCGCTCTAATCAGTGGCCAAAGATGGCGGACACTCCATAGCTCTACTGCGGAACGTTCGCGGTTGTAGTGCCGCATTGCGGTGGCCCAAAATGTCAGACTCTACGCTGCCCTACTACGACACACCAGTGCCTTTACTCCTCTGTTCGGCTTCCGCTCTAAATAGTGGAAAAAGACGGCGGACACTCCATGGCCCTTCAGCGGCACGTGCACGGCTGTAGTGCCGCGTTGTGGTGGCCAAAATGGCAGGAAACTACCCTGCTCTTTTTCTACACACCAGTTCCTTTACTCCTCAGTTCGGCTTCCGCTCTAATCTGTGACCAAAGAAGGCGGACACTCTATGGCATTTCTGCGGCACGTGCGCGGCTGTAGTGCCGCTTTGCGGTAGTCCAAAATGTCGGATTCTGCACTGCCCAACTACGACACGCGAGTGCCTTTACTCCTCAGGTCGGCTTCCGTTCTTAAAAGTGGAAAAAGATGGCGGACACTCCATGGCCCTTCAGCGGCACGTGCACGGCTGTAGTGCCGGGATGCGGTGAACCAAAATGGTGGACTCTACACAGACCTACTTCGACACGCCAGTGAATTTACTCCTCAGTTCGGCCTCCGCTCTAATTTGTAGAAAAAGATGGTGGAACTTCCATGGCCCATCAGCGGCACGTGCACGGTTGTAGTACCGCGTTGCGGTGGCCCAACTTGTCGGACTCTACACTTTCCGACTACAACAGGCCAGTGCCTTTACTCCACAGTTCGGCTTCCGCTCTAATCAGTGGCCAAAGATGGCGGTCACTCCATAACTCTACTACGGCACGTTCGCGGCTGTAGTGCCGCTTTGTGGTTGCCCAAATTGTCGGACTCTACGCTGTCCTACTACGACACGCCAGTCCCTTAACCCCTCAGCTGGGCTTTCGCTCTAATCCGTTGCCAAAGATTGCGGACACTCCACGGTCCTATTGCGGTTTGTGCGTAGCTGAAGTGCCAGGTTGCAGTGGCCAAAATGGTGGAAACTACACTGCCCTACTACGACACGCGAGTGCCTTTATTCCTCAGGTCGGCTTCCGCCCTATCATTTGCCAAAGATGGCGGACACTCCATAGCTCTAATGCTGCAAGTGCACGGCTGTAAAGCCGCGTTGCGGTGGCCAAAATGGCTGGAAACTACACTGCCCTATTTCTACACGGCTAGCCTTTACTCCTCAGTTCGACTTCCGTTCAAATTAGTGACCATAGAAGGCGGACACTCAATGGCCCTATTGCGGCACATGCGATGCTGTAGTGCCGCGTTGCGGTTTCCCGAAATGTCGGACTCTACACTGCCCTACTACGACACACCAGTACCTTTACTCCTCAGTTCGGCTTCCGCTATAAATAGTGGAAAAAGATGGCGGACACTCCAAGGCCCTTCAGCGGCACGAGCACGGCTGTAGCGCCGCGTTGCGGAGGCCAGAATGGCAGGAAACTACACTGCCCTACTACAGCACACCAGTGCCTTTATTCCTCAGTTGGGCTTTCGCTCTAATCCGTTGCCAAAGATGGCGGACACTCCATAGCTCAAATGCGGCACGTCCGCGGCTGTAGTGCCGCGTTGCAGTGGCCATAATGGCGGAAACTACACTGCCCTACTACGGCACGCGAGTGCCTTTACTCCTCAGGTCGGCTTCCGCCCTAATCAGTGGCCAAATATGGCGGACCCTCCATGGCCCTACTGCGGCACATGTGCGGCTTTATAGCCGCGTTGCGGGGGCCAAAATGGCAGGAAATTACACTGTACTACTACGACTCGCCAGTGTCTTTACTCCTTAGTTGGGCTTCCGCTCTAATCCGTGGCCAAAGATGGCGAATACTCCCGCCCCCTAATGCCGCACGTGCACGGCTGTAGCGCCGCGTTGCAGTGGCGAAAATGGCAGGAAACTGCACTGCCCAACTACTACACGCCAGTGCCTTTACTCCTCTGTTCGGCTTCCGCTCTAAATAGTGGAAAAAGATGGCAGATACTCCATGGCCCTTCAGCGGCACGTGCACGGCTGTAGCGCCGCGTTTCGGTGGACCAACATGTCGGACTCTTCCCAGCCCTACTACCACACGCCTGTGCCTTTACTCCTCAGTTCGGCTTCCGCTCTAATCTGTGACCAAAGAAGGCGGACACTCTATGGCATTTCTGCGGCACCTGAGCAGCTGTAGTGCCGCTTTGCGGTATTCCATAATGTCGGATTCTGCACTGCCCAACTACGACACGACAGTGCCTTTACTCCTAAGTTGGGCTTCCGCACCACTCCATGGCCAAAGATGGCGAACAGTCTATGGCCCTAGTGCGGCAGGTCCGCGGCTGTAGTGCCGCGTTGCGGTGGCCCAAAATGTCGGACTCTACACTGCCCTACTACGACACGCCTGTGCCTTTACTCCTCAGTTCGGCTTCCGCTCTAATCTGTGACCAAAAAAGGCGGACACTCTATGGCATTTCTGCTGCACGTGCACGGCTGTAGTGCCGCGTTGCGGTGGCCAAAATGGCAGGAAACTACACTGCCCTATTTCTACACGCCAGTGCCTTCACTCCTCATTTCGACTTCCGCTCAAATTAGTGACCAAAGAAGGCGGACACTCCATGGCCCTATTGCGGCAGATGCGCGACTGTAGTGCCGCGTTGCGGTGGCCCAAAATGTCGGACTCTACACTGCCCTACTACGACACACCAGTGCCTTTACTCCTCTGTTCGGCTTCCGCTCTAAATAGTGGAAAAAGATGGCAGACACTCCATGGCCCTTCAGCGACACGTGCACGGCTGTAGCGCCGCGTTTCCGTGGACCAACATGTCGGACTCTTCCCAGCCCTACTACCACACGCCTGTGCCTTTACTCCTCAGTTCGGCTTCCAATCTAATCTGTGACCAAAGAAGGCGGACACTCTATGGCATTTCTGCGGCACGTGCGCGGCTGTAGTGCCGCTTTGCGGTAGTCCAAAATGTCGGATTCTGCACTGCCCAACTACGACACGACAGTGCCTTTACTCCTCAGTTGGGCTTCCGCACCACTCCGTGGCCAAAGATGGCGAACAGTCTATGGCCATACAGCAGCACGTCCGCGACTGTAGTGCCGCGGTGCGGTGGCCCAAAATGTCGGACTATACACTGCCCTACCACGACACGCAAGTGCCTTTACTCTTCATTTCGGCTTCCGCTCTAATTTGTGGCCAAAGTTGGCGGACAATCCATAGCCTTACCGCGGCACATGCACGGCTGTAGTGTCACGTTGCGGTGGCCCAAAATATCGGACTCTACTCTGCCCTACTACGACATGCCTGTGCCTTTACTCCTCAGTTGAGCTTCCGCTCTTATCCGTTTTCCAAAGATGGCGGACATTCCATAGCCCTACTGCGGCACGTCCGCGGCTGTAGTGCCGTGTTGCGGTGCCCCAAAATAGCGGACTCTACACTGCCCTACTGCGACACGCCTGTTCCTTTACTCCTCAGTTGGGCTTCTGCTTAAATCAGTGGCTAAAGATGGCGGACAGTCTATAGCCCTACTGCGGCACGTCCGCGGCAGTAGTGTCGCGTTGCGGTGCCCTAAAATGGCGGACTCTACACTGCCCTACTACGACACGCCTTTGGCTTTACTCCTCAGTAGGGCTTCCGCTCTAATCCGTGTCCAAAGATGATGAACACTCCCCGGCCCTAATGCGGCACGTGCACGGCAGTAGTGCCATGTTGCGATGGCCAAAAATATCGGACTCTACACTGCCCTACGACGACACGTCAGTGCCTTTACAACTTAATTCAACTTCCGCTCAAATCAGTGGCCAAAGATGGCGAATAGTCTATAGACCTTCTGCGGCACGTCCGCGGCTGTAGTGCCGCGTTGCGGTGCTCCAAAATGTCAGACTCTACACTGCCCTACTAGACTCTACCAGAGACTTAAGTTCTCAGTTGCGCTTCCGCTTAAATCAGTGGCCTAATATGGCGGACACTCCATAGCCCTACAGCAGCCCGTCCGCGACTGTAGTGCCGCGGTGCGGTGGCTCAAAATGTCGGACTATACACTGCCCTACTACTACACGCCAGCGCCTTTACTCTTCAGTTCGGCTTCCGCTCATATTAGTGGCCAAAGATGGCGGACAGTCTATAGCCCTTCTGCGTCACGTCCGCGGCAGTAGTGTCGCGTTGCGGTGCCCTAAAATGGCGGACTCTACACTGCCCTACTACGACACGCCTGTGCCTTTACTCCTCAGTTGAGCTTCTGCTCTTATCCGTTACCAAAGATGGCGGACATTCCATAGCCCTACTGCGGCACGTGCGTGGCTTTATTGCCCCGTTCCGGTGGAACAAAATATAGGACTCTTCACTGCCCTACTACTACACGTCAGTGCCTTTACTCCTCAGTTCGGCTTCCGCTCTAATTAATGGCCAAAGATGGCGAACAGTCTATAGCCCTACTGCGGCACGTCCGAGGCTGTAGTGTCGCGTTGCGTTGCCCCAAAATGGAGGACTCTACACTGCCCTACTACGACACGCCAGTGCCTTTACTCCTCATCAGGGCTTCCGCTCTTATCCGGGACCAAAGATGGCGAACACTCCCCGGCCCTAATGCGGCACTTGCACGGCTGAAGTGCCGCGTTGCAGTGGCCCAACATGTCGGACGCAACACTGTCCGACTACGACACGCCCCAGTGCCTTTACTCCTCAGTTCGGCTTCCGCTCTAATCAGTGGCCAAAAATGGAGGACACTCCACGGCCCTACTGCGGCACGTAATAGGCTGTTGTGCCGCGTTGCGGTGGCCCGAAATGGCGGACACTACACTGCCCTACTAGACTCTACCAAAGACTTAAGTTCTCAGTTGCGCTTCCGCTTAAATCAGAGGCCAAATATGGCGGACCCTCCATGGCCCTACTGCGGCAAGCGCGCGGCTGTAGGGTCGCGTTGCGTTGCCCCAAAATATCGGACTCTACACTGCCCTACTACGACACGCCTGTTCCTTTACTCCTCAGTAGGGCTTCCGCTTAAATCAGTGGCTAAAGATGGCGGACAGTCTATAGCCCTACTGCGGCACGTCTGCGGCTGTAGTGCCACGTTGCGGTGCCCCTAAATGGCGGACTCTACACTGCCCTACAACGACACGCCTGTGGCTTTACTCCTCAGATGAGCTTCCGCTCTAATCAGTGGCCAAAGATGGCGGACACTCCATAGCCCTACAGCAGCTCGTCCGCGACTGTAGTGTCGCGTTGCGGTGCCCCAAAATAATGGACTCTACACTGCCCTACAACGAAACGCCTGTGCTTTCTCTCCTCAGTTGAGCTTCCGCTCTAATCCGTGGCCAAAGATGGCGAACACTCCCCGGCCCTATTTCGGCACGTGCACGGCTGCAGTGCCGCGTTGCGGTGGCCCAAAATATCGGACTATACACTGTCCTACTACTACACGCCTGTGCCTTTACTCTTCAGTTCGGCTTCCACTCTAATTAGTGGCAAAAAATGGCGGACAGTCCATAGCCCTACTTCGGCACGTGCGCTGCTGAAGTGCCGCGTTGCAGTGGCCCAACATGTCGGACGCAACACTGTCCGACTAAGACACGCCAGTGCCTTTACTCCTCAGTTCGGCTTCCGCTCGAATCAATGGTCAAAAATGGCGGACACTCCACGGCCCTACTGCTGCACGTGCGTGGCTGTAGTGCCGCGTTGCGGTCGCCCAAAAGGGCGGACACTGCACTGCCCTTCTAGACTCTACCAAAGACTTAAGTTCTCAATTGCGCTTCCGCTTTAATCAGCTCCCAAATATGGCGGCACCTTCTTGACCCGAATGCGGCAAGCGCGCGGCTGTAGTGCTGCGTAGTGGTGGCCAAAATGACTGGATACTACACTGCCCTACTACTACACGCCAGTGCCTTTTCTCCTCAGTTCTGCTTCCACTCTAACTAATGGAAAAAGATGTCGGACACTCCATGGCCCTTCAGCGGCAAGTGCGCTGCTAAAGTGCCGCGTTGTAGTGGCCCAAAATGGCGTACTCCACTCTGCCCGACTACGACACGCCAGTGCCTTTACTCCACAGTTCGGCTTACGCTCTAATCAGTGGCCAAAGATGGCGAACACTCCACGGCCCTACTGCGACACGTGCGTGGCTTTATTGCCCCGTTCCGGTGGAACAAAATATAGGACTCTTCACTGCCCTACTACTACACGTCAGTGCCTTTACTCCTCAGTTCGGCTTCCGCTCTAATTAATGGCCAAAGATGGCGGACAGTCTATAGCCCTACTGCGGCACGTCCGAGGCTGTAGTGTCGCGTTGCGTTGCCCCAAAATGGAGGACTCTACACTGCCCTACTACGACACGCCAGTGCCTTTACTCCTCATCAGGGCTTCCGCTCTTATCCGGGACCAAAGATGGCGAACACTCCCCGGCCCTAATGCGGCACTTGCACGGCTGAAGTGCCGCGTTGCAGTGGCCCAACATGTCGGACGCAACACTGTCCGACTACGACACGCCCCAGTGCCTTTACTCCTCAGTTCGGCTTCCGCTCTAATCAGTGGCCAAAAATGGAGGACACTCCACGGCCCTACTGCGGCACGTAATAGGCTGTTGTGCCGCGTTGCGGTGGCCCGAAATGGCGGACACTACACTGCCCTACTAGACTCTACCAAAGACTTAAGTTCTCAGTTGCGCTTCCGCTTAAATCAGAGGCCAAATATGGCGGACCCTCCATGGCCCTACTGCGGCAAGCGCGCGGCTGTAGTGTCGCGTTGCGTTGCCCCAAAATATCGGACTCTACACTGCCCTACTACGACACGCCTGTTCCTTTACTCCTCAGTAGGGCTTCCGCTTAAATCAGTGGCTAAAGATGGCGGACAGTCTATAGCCCTACTGCGGCACGTCTGCGGCTGTAGTGCCACGTTGCGGTGCCCCTAAATGGCGGACTCTACACTGCCCTACAACGAGTGCCTGTGCCTTTACTCTTCAGTTCGGCTTCCATTCTAATTAGTGGCAAAAAATGGCGGACAGTCCATAGCCCTACTTCGGCGCGTGCACGGCTGTAGTGCCGCGTTGCGGTGGCCAAAAAGGGCGGACACTGCTCTGCCCTTCTAGACTCTACCAAAGACTTAAGTTCTCAATTGCGCTTCCGCTTTAATCAGCTCCCAAATATGGCGGCACCTTCTTGACCCGAATGCGGCAAGCGCGCGGCTGTAGTGCTGCGTAGTGGTGGCCAAAATGACTGGATACTACACTGCCCTACTACTACACGCCAGTGCCTTTTCTCCTCAGTTCTGCTTCCACTCTAACTAATGGAAAAAGATGTCGGACACTCCATGGCCCTTCAGCGGCAAGTGCGCTGCTAAAGTGCCGCGTTGTAGTTGCCCAAAATGGCGTACTCCACTCTGCCCGACTACGACACGCCAGTGCCTTTACTCCACAGTTCGGCTTACGCTCTAATCAGTGGTCAAAGATGGCGAACACTCCACGGCCCTACTGCGACACGTGCGTGGCTTTATTGCCCCGTTCCGGTGGAACAAAATATAGGACTCTTCACTGCCCTACTACTACACGTCAGTGCCTTTACTCCTCAGTTCGGCTTCCGCTCTAATTAATGGCCAAAGATGGCGGACAGTCTATAGCCCTACTGCGGCACGTCCGCGGCTGTAGTGTCGCGTTGCGTTGCCCCAAAATGGAGGACTCTACACTGCCCTACTACGACACGCCAGTGCCTTTACTCCTCATCAGGGCTTCCGCTCTTATCCGGGACCAAAGATGGCGAACACTCCCCGGCCCTAATGCGGCACTTGCACGGCTGAAGTGCCGCGTTGCAGTGGCCCAACATGTCGAACGCAACACTGTCCGACTACGACACGCCCCAGTGCCTTTACTCCTCAGTTCGGCTTCCGCTCTAATCAGTGGCCAAAAATGGAGGACACTCCACGGCCCTACTGCGGCACGTAATAGGCTGTTGTGCCGCGTTGCGGTGGCCCGAAATGGCGGACACTACACTGCCCTACTAGACTCTACCAAAGACTTAAGTTCTCAGTTGCGCTTCCGCTTAAATCAGAGGCCAAATATGGCGGACCCTCCATGGCCCTACTGCGGCAAGCGCGCGGCTGTAGTGTCGCGTTGCGTTGCCCCAAAATATCGGACTCTACACTGCCCTACTACGACACGCCTGTTCCTTTACTCCTCAGTAGGGCTTCCGCTTAAATCAGTGGCTAAAGATGGCGGACAGTCTATAGCCCTACTGCGGCACGTCTGCGGCTGTAGTGCCACGTTGCGGTGCCCCTAAATGGCGGACTCTACACTGCCCTACAACGACACGCCTGTGGCTTTACTCCTCAGATGAGCTTCCGCTCTAATCAGTGGCCAAAGATGGCGGACACTCCATAGCCCTACAGCAGCTCGTCCGCGACTGTAGTGTCGCGTTGCGGTGCCCCAAAATAATGGACTCTACACTGCCCTACAACGAAACGCCTGTGCTTTTTCTCCTCAGTTGAGCTTCCGCTCTAATCCGTGGCCAAAGATGGCGAACACTCCCCGGCCCTATTTCGGCACGTGTACGGCTGCAGTGCCGCGTTGCGGTGGCCCAAAATATCGGACTATACACTGTCCTACTACTACACGCCTGTGCCTTTACTCTTCTGTTCGGCTTCCACTCTAATTAGTGGCAAAAAATGGCGGACAGTCCATAGCCCTACTTCGGCGCGTGCACGGCTGTAGTGCCGCGTTGCGGAGGCCCAAAAGGGCGGACACTGCACTGCCCTTCAAGACTCTACCAAAGACTTAAGTTCTCAATTGCGCTTCCGCTTTAATCAGCTCCCAAATATGGCGGCACCTTCTTGACCCGAATGCGGCAAGCGCGCGGCTGTAGTGCTGCGTAGTGGTGGCCAAAATGACTGGATACTACACTGCCCTACTACTACACGCCAGTGCCTTTTCTCCTCAGTTCTGCTTCCACTCTAACTAATGGAAAAAGATGTCGAACACTCCATGGCCCTTCAGCGGCAAGTGCGCTGCTAAAGTGCCGCGTTGTAGTGGCCCAAAATGGCGTACTCCACTCTGCCCGACTACGACACGCCAGTGCCTTTACTCCACAGTTCGGCTTCCGCTCTAATCAGTGGCCAAAGATGGCGAACACTCCACGGCCCTACTGCGACACGTGCGTGGCTTTATTGCCCCGTTCCGGTGGAACAAAATATAGGACTCTTCACTGCCCTACTACTACACGTCAGTGCCTTTACTCCTCAGTTCGGCTTCCGCTCTAATTAATGGCCAAAGATGGCGGACAGTCTATAGCCCTACTGCGGCACGTCCGACGCTGTAGTGTCGCGTTGCGTTGCCCCAAAATGGAGGACTCTACACTGCCCTACTACGACACGCCAGTGCCTTTACTCCTCATCAGGGCTTCCGCTCTTATCCGGGACCAAAGATGGCGAACACTCCCCGGCCCTAATGCGGCACTTGCACGGCTGAAGTGCCGCGTTGCAGTGGCCCAACATGTCGAACGCAACACTGTCCGACTACGACACGCCCCAGTGCCTTTACTCCTCAGTTCGGCTTCCGCTCTAATCAGTGGCCAAAAATGGAGGACACTCCACGGCCCTACTGCGGCACGTAATAGGCTGTTGTGCCGCGTTGCGGTGGCCCGAAATGGCGGACACTACACTGCCCTACTAGACTCTACCAAAGACTTAAGTTCTCAGTTGCGCTTCCGCTTAAATCAGAGGCCAAATATGGCGGACCCTCCATGGCCCTACTGCGGCAAGCGCGCGGCTGTAGTGTCGCGTTGCGTTGCCCCAAAATATCGGACTCTACACTGCCCTACTACGACACGCCTGTTCCTTTACTCCTCAGTAGGGCTTCCGCTTAAATCAGTGGCTAAAGATGGCGGACAGTCTATAGCCCTACTGCGGCACGTCTGCGGCTGTAGTGCCACGTTGCGGGGCCCCTAAATGGCGGACTCTACACTGCCCTACAACGACACGCCTGTGGCTTTACTCCTCAGATGAGCTTCCGCTCTAATCAGTGGCCAAAGATGGCGGACACTCCATAGCCCTACAGCAGCTCGTCCGCGACTGTAGTGTCGCGTTGCGGTGCCCCAAAATAATGGACTCTACACTGCCCTACAACGAAACGCCTGTGCTTTTTCTCCTCAGTTGAGCTTCCGCTCTAATCCGTGGCCAAAGATGGCGAACACTCCCCGGCCCTATTTCGGCACGTGCACGGCTGCAGTGCCGCGTTGCGGTGGCCCAAAATATCGGACTATACACTGTCCTACTACTACACGCCTGTGCCTTTACTCTTCTGTTCGGCTTCCACTCTAATTAGTGGCAAAAAATGGCGGACAGTCCATAGCCCTACTTCGGCGCGTGCACGGCTGTAGTGCCGCGTTGCGGAGGCCCAAAAGGGCGGACACTGCACTGCCCTTCTAGACTCTACCAAAGACTTAAGTTCTCAATTGCGCTTCCGCTTTAATCAGCTCCCAAATATGGCGGCACCTTCTTGACCCGAATGCGGCAAGCGCGCGGCTGTAGTGCTGCGTAGTGGTGGCCAAAATGACTGGATACTACACTGCCCTACTACTACACGCCAGTGCCTTTTCTCCTCAGTTCTGCTTCCACTCTAACTAATGGAAAAAGATGTCGAACACTCCATGGCCCTTCAGCGGCAAGTGCGCTGCTAAAGTGCCGCGTTGTAGTGGCCCAAAATGGCGTACTCCACTCTGCCCGACTACGACACGCCAGTGCCTTTACTCCACAGTTCGGCTTCCGCTCTAATCAGTGGCCAAAGATGGCGAACACTCCACGGCCCTACTGCGACACGTGCGTGGCTTTATTGCCCCGTTCCGGTGGAACAAAATATAGGACTCTTCACTGCCCTACTACTACACGTCAGTGCCTTTACTCCTCAGTTCGGCTTCCGCTCTAATTAATGGCCAAAGATGGCGGACAGTCTATAGCCCTACTGCGGCACGTCCGACGCTGTAGTGTCGCGTTGCGTTGCCCCAAAATGGAGGACTCTACACTGCCCTACTACGACACGCCAGTGCCTTTACTCCTCATCAGGGCTTCCGCTCTTATCCGGGACCAAAGATGGCGAACACTCCCCGGCCCTAATGCGGCACTTGCACGGCTGAAGTGCCGCGTTGCAGTGGCCCAACATGTCGGACGCAACACTGTCCGACTACGACACGCCCCAGTGCCTTTACTCCTCAGTTCGGCTTCCGCTCTAATCAGTGGCCAAAAATGGAGGACACTCCACGGCCCTACTGCGGCACGTAATAGGCTGTTGTGCCGCGTTGCGGTGGCCCGAAATGGCGGACACTACACTGCCCTACTAGACTCTACCAAAGACTTAAGTTCTCAGTTGCGCTTCCGCTTAAATCAGAGGCCAAATATGGCGGACCCTCCATGGCCCTACTGCGGCAAGCGCGCGGCTGTAGTGTCGCGTTGCGTTGCCCCAAAATATCGGACTCTACACTGCCCTACTACGACACGCCTGTTCCTTTACTCCTCAGTAGGGCTTCCGCTTAAATCAGTGGCTAAAGATGGCGGACAGTCTATAGCCCTACTGCGGCACGTCTGCGACTGTAGTGCCACGTTGCGGTGCCCCTAAATGGCGGACTCTACACTGCCCTACAACGACACGCCTGTGGCTTTACTCCTCAGATGAGCTTCCGCTCTAATCAGTGGCCAAAGATGGCGGACACTCCATAGCCCTGCAGCAGCTCGTCCGCGACTGTAGTGTCGCGTTGCGGTGCCCCAAAATAATGGACTCTACACTGCCCTACAACGAAACGCCTGTGCTTTTTCTCCTCAGTTGAGCTTCCGCTCTAATCCGTGGCCAAAGATGGCGAACACTCCCCGGCCCTATTTCGGCACGTGCACGGCTGCAGTGCCGCGTTGCGGTGGCCCAAAATATCGGACTATACACTGTCCTACTACTACACGCCTGTGCCTTTACTCTTCAGTTCGGCTTCCACTCTAATTAGTGGCAAAAAATGGCGGACAGTCCATAGCCCTACTTCGGCGCGTGCACGGCTGTAGTGCCGCGTTGCGGTGGCCCAAAAGGGCGGACACTGCACTGCCCTTCTAGACTCTACCAAAGACTTAAGTTCTCAATTGCGCTTCCGCTTTAATCAGCTCCCAAATATGGCGGCACCTTCTTGACCCGAATGCGGCAAGCGCGCGGCTGTAGTGCTGCGTAGTGGTGGCCAAAATGACAGGATACTACACTGCCATACTACTACACGCCAGTGCCTTTTCTCCTCAGTTCTGCTTCCACTCTAACTAATGGAAAAAGATGTCGGACACTCCATGGCCCTTCAGCGGCACGTGCGCTGCTAAAGTGCCGCGTTGCAGTGGCCCAAAATGGCGTACTCCACACTGCCCGACTACGACACGCCAGTGCCTTTACTCCACAGTTCGGCTTCCGCTCTAATCAGTGACCAAAGATGGCGGTCACTCCATGGCCCTTCAGCGGCACGTGCGCTGCTGAAGTGCCACGTAGTGTTGCCCCAAAATATCGGACTCTACACTGCCCTAAGACGACACGTTAGTGCCTTTACTCCTTAAATCGACTTCCGCTCAAATCAGTGGCCAAAGATGGCGAATAGTCTATAGACCTTCTGCGGCACGTCCGCGGCTGTAGTGCCGCGTTGCGGTGCCCCAAAATGGTGGACACTTCACTGCCCTACTACGACGCGCCATTGCCTTTACTTCTAAGCAGGGCTTCCGCTCTTATCCGGGACCAAAGATGGCGAACACTCCCCGGCACTACTTCGGCGCGCGCGTGGCTGTAGTGCTGCGTTGCGGTGGCCCAAAATGGTGGACACAACACTACCCTACTAGACTGTACCATAAACTTAAGTTCTCAGTTGCGCTTCCGCTTTAATCTATAGCCAAATATGGCGGACCCTCCATGGCCCTTCAGCGGCACGTGCGCTGCTAAAGTGCCGCGTTGCAGTGGCCCAAAATGGCGTACTCCACATTGCCCGACTACGACACGCCAGTGCCTTTACTCCACAGTTCGGCTTCCGCTCTAATCAGTGGCCAAAGATGGCGGACACTCCATGGCCCTTCAGCGGCACGTGCGCTGCTGAAGTGCCACGTAGTGTTGCCCCAAAATATCGGACTCTACACTGCCCTAAGACGACACGTTAGTGCCTTTACTCCTCAGTTCGGCTTCCGCTCTAATCAGTGGCCAAAAATGGAGGACACTCCACGGCCCTACTGCGGCACGTAATAGGCTGTTGTGCCGCGTTGCGGTGGCCTGAAATGGCGGACACTACACTGCCCTACTAGACTCTACCAAAGACTTAAGTTCTCAGTTGCGCTTCCGCTTTAATCTATAGCCAAATATGGCGGACCCTCCATGGCCCTTCTGCGGCACGTGCGTGGCTTTATTGCCGCGTTGCGGTGGCCCAACATGTCGGACGCTACACTGCCCGACTACGACACGCCTGTGCCTTTACTCCTCAGTTCGGCTTCTGCTCTAATCAGTGTCTAACGATGGCGGACGGTCTATTGCCCTACTGCGGCACGTGTGTGGCTGTAGTGCCACGTTGCAGTGGCCCAAAATGTCGGACTCTACACTGGCTTACTACGGCAGGCCAGTGCCTTTACTCCTCAGTTGGGATTCCGCTCTAATCAGTGGATAAAGATGGCGGACACTCCACGGCCCTTCTGCGGCACGTGCGTGGCTGTAGTGCCACGTTGCAGTGGCCCAAAATGTCGGACTCTACACTGGCTTACTACGGCACGCCAGTGCCTTTACTACTCAGTTGGGATTCCGCTCTAATCAGTGGATAAAGATGGCGAACGCTCCCCGGAGCTACTGCGGCACGTGCACGGCTGTAGTGCCGCGTTGCAGTGGCCCAACAAGTCGGACGCTACACTGCCCGACTACGATACGCCCATGCCTTTACTCCTCAGTTCGGCTTATGCTCTAATCAGTGGCTAAAGATGGCGGACAGTCTATAGCCCTACTGCGGCACGTCCGCGACTGTAGTGTCGCGTTGCAGTGCCCAAAAATGGCGGACTCTACACTGCCTTACTGTGACACGCGAGTGCCTTTACTCCTCAGTTCGGCTTATGCTCTAATCAGTGGCTAAAGATGGCGGACAGTCTATAGCCCTACTGCGGCGCGTGCACGGCTGTAGTGCCGCGTTGCGGTGGCCAAAAAGGGCGGACACTGCACTGCCCTTCTAGACTCTACCAAAGACTTAAGTTCTCAATTGCGCTTCCGCTTTAATCAGCTCCCAAATATGGCGGCACCTTCTTGACCCGAATGCGGCAAGCGCGCGGCTGTAGTGCTGCGTAGTGGTGGCCAAAATGACTGGATACTACACTGCCCTACTACTACACGCCAGTGCCTTTTCTCCTCAGTTCGGCTTCCAATCTAACTAATGGAAAAAGATGGCGGACACTCCATGGCCCTTCGGCGGACGTGCGCTGCTGAAGTGCCGCGTTGCAGTGGCCCAACATGTCGGACGCAACACTGTCCGACTACGACACGCCAGTGCCTTTACTCCTCAGTTCGGCTTCCGCTCTAATCAGTGGCCAAAAATGGCGGACACTCCACGGCCCTACTGCGGCACGTAATAGGCTGTTGTGCCGCGTTGCGGTGGCCCGAAATGGCGGACACTACACTGCCCTACTAGACTCTACCAAATCTTAAGTTCTCAGTTGCGCTTCCGCTTAAATCAGAGGCCAAATATGGCGGACCCTCCATGGCCCTACTGCGGCAAGCGCGCGGCTGTAGTGTCGCGTTGCGTTGCCCCAAAATATCGGACTCTACACTGCCCTACTACGACACGCCATTTCCTTTACTCCTCAGTAGGGCTTCCGCTTAAATCAGTGGCTAAAGATGGCGGACAGTCTATAGCCCTACTGCGGCACGTCCGCGGCTGTAGTGCTGCGTAGCTGTGGCCAAAATGACAGGATACTACACTGCCCTACTACTACACGCCAGTGCATTTTCTCCTCAGTTCTGCTTCCACTCTAACTAATGGAAAAAGAAGTCGGGCACTCCATGGCCCTTCAGCGGCACGTGCGCTGCTAAAGTGTCGCGTTGCAGTGGTCCAAAATGGCGTACTCTACACTGCCCGACTACGACACGCCAGTGCCTTTCCTCCACAGTTCGGCTTCCGCTCTAATCAGTGGCCAAAGATTGCGGACACTCCACGGCCCTAATGCGGCACTTGCACGGCTGTAGTGCCGCGTTGCTGCGGCCCAACATGTCGGACGCAACACTGCCGACTACGACACGCCAGTGGCTTTACTCCTCAGATGAGCTTCCGCTCTAATCAGTGGCCAAAGATGGTGGACACTCCATAGTCCTACTGCGGCACGTCCGCGGCTGTAGTGCCGTGTTGCGGTGCCCCAACATGTCGGACGCAACACTGCCCGACTACGACACGCCAGTGCCTTTACTCCACAGTTCGGCTTCCGCTCTAATCAGTGGCCAAAGATGGCGGACACTCCATGGCCCTTCAGCGGCACGTGCGCTGCTGAAGTACCACGTAGTGTTGCCCCAAAATATCGGACTCTACACTGCCCTAAGACGACACGTTAGTGCCTTTACTCCTTAAATCGACTTCCGCTCAAATCAGTGGCCAAAGATGGCGAATAGTCTATAGACCTTCTGCGGCACGTCCGCGGCTGTAGTGCCGCGTTGCGGTGCCCAAAAATGGCGGACACTTCACTGCCCTACTACGACACGCCATTGCCTTTACTCCTCAGCAGGGCTTCCGCTCTTATCCGGGACCAAAGATGGCGAACACTCCCCGGCACTACTTCGGCGCGCGCGTGGCTGTAGTGCTGCGTTGCGGTGGCCCAAAATGGTGGACACAACACTACCCTACTAGACTGTACCATAAACTTAAGTTCTCAGTTGCGCTTCCGCTTTAATCTATAGCCAAATATGGCGGACCCTCCATGGCCCTTCTGCGGCACGTGCGTGGCTTTATTGCCGCGTTGCGGTGGCCCAACATGTCGGACGCTACACTGCCCGACTACGACACGCCTGTGCCTTTACTCCTCAGTTCGGCTTCTGCTCTAATCAGTGTCTAACGATGGCGGACGGTCTATTGCCCTACTGCGGCACGTGTGTGGCTGTAGTGCCACGTTGCAGTGGCCCAAAATGTCGGACTCTACACTGGCTTACTACGGCACGCCAGTGCCTTTACTCCTCAGTTGGGATTCCGCTCTAATCAGTGGATAAAGATGGCGGACACTCCACGGCCCTTCTGCGGCACGTGCGTGGCTGTAGTGCCACGTTGCAGTGGCCCAAAATGTCGGACTCTACACTACCTTACTACGACATGCCAGTGCCTTTACTGCTCAGTTGGGATTCAGCTCAAATCAGTTTCCAAAGATGGCGAACGCTCCCCGGAGCTACTGCGGCACGTGCACGGCTGTAGTGCCGCGTTGCAGTGGCCCAACAAGTCGGACGCTACACTGCCCGACTACGATACGCCCGTGCCTTTACTCCTCAGTTCGGCTTATGCTCTAATCAGTGGCTAAAGATGGCGGACAGTCTATAGCCCTACTGTTGCACGTCCGCGACTGTAGTGTCGCGTTGCAGTGCCCAAAAATGGCGGACTCTACACTGCCTTACTGTGACACGCGAGTGCCTTTACTCCTCAGTTAAGCTTCCACTACAATCCGTGGCCAAAGATGGCGGATACTCCACGGCCCAACTGTGGCACGTGCGTGGCTGTAGGGCCGCGTTGCGGTGGCCCAAAATGGCGGACACAACACTGTCCTGCTAGACTCTACCAAAGACATGTTCTCAGTTGCGCTTCCGCTTTAATCTGTGGCCAAATATGGCGGACCCTCCGTTGCCCTTCTTCGGCACGTGCGCGGCTTTATTGCCGCGTTGCGTTGCCCCAAAATATCGGACTCTACACTGCCCTACTACTACACGTCAGTGCCTTTACTCCTCAGTTCGGCTTCCGCTCTAATTAATGGCCAAAGATGGCGGACAGTCTATAGCCCTACTGCGTCACGTCCGCGGCTGTAGTGTCGCGTTGCGGTTCTCTAAAATGGCGGACTCTACACTGCCCTACTACGACACGCCTGTGCCTTTACTCCTCAGTTGAGCTTCCGCTCTTATCCATTACCAAAGATGGCGGACATTCCATAGCCCTACTGCGGCACGTCCGCGGCTGAAGTGCCGTGTTGCGGTGCCCCAAAATAGCGGACTCTACACTGCCCTACTGCGACACACCTGTTCCTTTATTCCTCAGTTGGGCTTCCGCTTAAATCAGTGGCTAAAGATGGCGGACAGTCTATAGCCCTACTGCGGCACGTCCGCAGCTGTAGTGCTGAGCAGTGGTGGCCAAAATGGCAGGATACTACACTGCCCTACTACTACACGCCAGTGCCTTTTCTCCTCAGTTCGGCTTCCAATCTAACTAATGGAAAAAGATGGCGGACACTCCATGGCCCTTCAGCGGCACGTGTAAGCTGTAGCGCCACGTAGCGCGGCCTAACATGTCGGACGCAACACTGCCCGACTACGACACGCCTGTGGCTTTACTCCTCAGTTGGGCTTCCGCTCTAATCCGTGTCCAAAGATGGCGAACACTCCCCGGCCATAATGCGGCACGTGCACGGCAGTAGTGCCGTGTTGCGATATCCCAAAATATCGGACTCTACACTGCCCTACTACTACACGCCAGTGCCTTTTCTCCTCAGATCTGCTTCCGCTCTAAATAGTGGAAAAAGATGTCGGACACTCCATGGCCCTTCGGCGGACGTGCGCTGCTGAAGTGCCGCGTTGCAGTGGCCCAACATGTCGGACGCAACACTCTCCGACTACGACACGCCAGTGCCTTTACTCCTCAGTTCGGCTTCCGCTCTAATCAGTGGCCAAAAATGGCGGACACTCGACGGCCCTACTGCGCCACGTAATAGGCTGTTGTGCCGCGTTGCGGTGGCCCGAAATGGCGGACACTACGCTGCCCTACTAGACTCTACCAAATCTTAAGTTCTCAGTTGCGCTTCCGCTTAAATCAGAGGCCAAATATGGCGGACCCTCCATGGCCCTACTGCGGCAAGCGCGCGGCTGTAGTGTCGCGTTGCGTTGCCCCAAAATATCGGACTCTACACTGCCCTACTACGACACGCCATTTCCTTTACTCCTCAGTAGGGCTTCCGCTTAAATCAGTGGCTAAAGATGGCGGACAGTCTATAGCCCTACTGCGGCACGTCCGCGGCTTTATTGCCCCGTTCCGGTGGAACAAAATATAGGACTCTTCACTGCCCTACTACTACACGTCAGTGCCTTTACTGCTCAGTTCGGCTTCCATTCTAATTAATGGCCAAAGATGGCGGACAGTCTATAGCCCTACTGCGGCACGTCCGAGGCTGTAGTGTCGCGTTGCGTTGCCCCAAAATGGAGGACTCTACACTGCCCTACTACGACACGCCAGTGCCTTTACTCCTCATCAGGGCTTCCGCTCTTATCCGGGACCAAAGATGGCGAACACTCCCCGGCCCTAATGCGGCACTTGCACGGCTGAAGTGCCGCGTTGCAGTGGCCCAACATGTCGGACGCAACACTGTCCGACTACGACACGCCAGTGCCTTTACTCCTCAGTTCGGCTTCCGCTCTAATCAGTGGCCAAAAATGGAGGACACTCCATGGCCCTACTGCGGCAAGCGCGCGGCTGTAGTGTCGCGTTGCGTTGCCCCAAAATATCGGACTCTACACTGCCCTACTACGACACGCCTGTTCCTTTACTCCTCAGTAGGGCTTCCGCTTAAATCAGTGGCTAAAGATGGCGGACAGTCTATAGCCCTACTGCGGCACGTCCGCGGCTGTAGTGCTGCGTAGTGGTGGCCAAAATGACTGGATACTACACTGCCCTACTACTACACGCCAGTGCCTTTTCTCCTCAGTTCTGCTTCCACTCTAACTAATGGAAAAATATGTCGGACACTCCATGGCCCTTCAGCGGCACGTGCGCTGCTGAAGTGCCGCGTTGCAGTGGCCCAACATGTCGGACGCAACACTGTCCGACTACGACACGCCAGTGCCTTTACTCCTCAGTTCGGCTTCCGCTCGAATCAATGGTCAAAAATGGCGGACACTCCACGGCCCTACTGCTGCACGTGCGTGGCTGTAGTGCCGCGTTGCGGTGGCCCAAAAGGGCGGACACTGCACTGCCCTTCTAGACTCAACCAAAGACTTAAGTTCTCAATTGCGCTTCCGCTTTAATCAGCTCCCAAATATGGCGGCCCCTTCTTGACCCTACTGCGGCAAGCGCGCGGCTGTAGTGCTGCGTAGTGGTGGCCAAAATGACAGGATACTACACTGCCATACTACTACACGCCAGTGCCTTTTCTCCTCAGTTCTGCTTCCACTCTAACTAATGGAAAAAGATGTCGGACACTCCATGGCCCTTCAGCGGCACGTGCGCTGCTAAAGTGCCGCGTTGCAGTGGCTCAAAATGGCGTACTCCACACTGCCCGACTACGACACGCCAGTGCCTTTACTCCACAGTTCGGTTTCCGCTCTAATCAGTGGCCAAAGATGGCGGACACTCCATGGCCCTTCAGCGGCACGTGCGCTGCTGAAGTGCCACGTAGTGTTGCCCCAAAATATCGGACTCTACACTGCCCTAAGACGACACGTTAGTGCCTTTACTCCTTAAATCGACTTCCGCTCAAATCAGTGGCCAAAGATGGCGAATAGTCTATAGACCTTCTGCGGCACGTCCGCGGCTGTAGTGCCGCGTTGCGGTGCCCCAAAATGGCGGACACTTCACTGCCCGACTACGACACGCCTGTGGCTTTACTCCTCAGTTGGGCTTCCGCTCTAATCCGTGTCCAAAGATGATGAACACTCCCCGGCCCTAATGCGGCACGTGCACGGCAATAGTGCCGTGTTGCGATGGCCCAAAATATCGGATTCTACACTGCCCTACTACGACACGCCTGTTCCTTTACTCCTCAGTAGGGCTTCCGCTTAAATCAGTGGCTAAAGATGGCGGACAGTCTATAGCCCTACTGCGGCACGTCCGCGGCTGTAGTGCTGCGTAGTGGTGGCCAAAATGACTGGATACTACACTGCCCTACTACTACACGCCAGTGCCTTTTCTCCTCAGTTCTGCTTCCACTCTAACTAATGGAAAAATATGTCGGACACTCCATGGCCCTTCAGCGGCACGTGCGCTGCTAAAGTGCCGCGTTGTAGTGGCCCAAAATGGCGTACTCCACTCTGCCCGACTACGACACGCCAGTGCCTTTACTCCACAGTTCGGCTTACGCTCTAATCAGTGGCCAAAGATGGCGAACACTCCACGGCCCTACTGCGACACGTGCGTGGCTTTATTGCCCCGTTCCGGTGGAACAAAATATAGGACTCTTCACTGCCCTACTACTACACGTCAGTGCCTTTACTCCTCAGTTCGGCTTCCGCTCTAATTAATTTCCAAAGATGGCGGACAGTCTATAGCCCTACTGCGGCACGTCCGAGGCTGTAGTGTCGCGTTGCGTTGCCCCAAAATGGAGGACTCTACACTGCCCTACTACGACACGCCAGTGCCTTTACTCCTCATCAGGGCTTCCGCTCTTATCCGGGACCAAAGATGGCGAACACTCCCCGGCCCTAATGCGGCACTTGCACGGCTGAAGTGCCGCGTTGCAGTGGCCCAACATGTCGGACGCAACACTGTCCGACTACGACACGCCAGTGCCTTTACTCCTCAGTTCGGCTTCCGCTCTAATCAGTGGCCAAAAATGGAGGACACTCCATGGCCCTACTGCGGCAAGCGCGCGGCTGTAGTGTCGCGTTGCGTTGCCCCAAAATATCGGACTCTACACTGCCCTACTACGACACGCCTGTTCCTTTACTCATCAGTAGGGCTTCCGCTTAAATCAGTGGCTAAAGATGGCGGACAGTCTATAGCCCTACTGCGGCACGTCTGCGGCTGTAGTGCCACGTTGCGGTGCCCCTAAATGGCGGACTCTACACTGTCCTACTACTACACGCCTGTGCCTTTACTCTTCAGTTCGGCTTCCACTCTAATTAGTGGCAAAAAATGGCAGACAGTCCATAGCCCTACTTCGGCGCGTGCACGGCTGTAGTGCCGTGTTGCGATGGCCCAAAAGGGCGGACACAGCACTGCCCTACTACTACAAGCCAGTGCCTTTTCTCCTCAGTTCGGCTTCCGCTCTAAATAGTGGAAAAAGATGTCGGACACTCCATGGCCCTTTAGCGGCACGTGCGCTGCTGAAGTGCCGCGTTGCAGTGGCCCAACATGTCGGACGCAACACTGTCCGACTACGACACGCCAGTGCCTTTACTCCTCAGTTCGGCTTCCGCTCGAATCAATGGTCAAAAATGGCGGACACTCCACGGCCCTACTGCTGCACGTGCGTGGCTGTAGTGCCGCGTTGCGGTGGCCCAAAAGGGCGGACACTGCACTGCCCTTCTAGACTCTACCAAAGACTTAAGTTCTCAATTGCGCTTCCGCTTTAATCAGCTCCCAAATATGGCGGCCCCTTCTTGACCCTACTGCGGCAAGCGCGCGGCTGTAGTGCTGCGTAGTGGTGGCCAAAATGACAGGATACTACACTGCCATACTACTACACGCCAGTGCCTTTTCTCCTCAGTTCTGCTTCCACTCTAACTAATGGAAAAAGATGTCGGACACTCCATGGCCCTTCAGCGGCACGTGCGCTGCTAAAGTGCCGCGTTGCAGTGGCCCAAAATGGCGTACTCCACACTGCCCGACTACGACACGCCAGAGCCTTTACTCCACAGTTCGGCTTCCGCTCTAATCAGTGGCCAAAGATGGCGGACACTCCATGGCCCTTCAGCGGCACGTGCGCTGCTGAAGTGCCACGTAGTGTAGCCCCAAAATATCGGACTCTACACTGCCCTAAGACGACACGTTAGTGCCTTTACTCCTTAAATCGACTTCCGCTCAAATCAGTGGCAAAAGATGGCGAATAGTCTATAGACCTTCTGCGGCACGTCCGCGGCTGTAGTGCCGCGTTGCGGTGCCCCAAAGTGGCGGACACTTCACTGCCCTACTACGACACGCCATTGCCTTTACTCCTCAGCAGGGCTTCCGCTCTTATCCGGGACCAAAGATGGCGAACACTCCCCGGCACTACTTCGGCGCGCGCGTGGCTGTAGTGCTGCGTTGCGGTGGCCCAAAATGGTGGACACAACACTACCCTACTAGACTGTACCATAAACTTAAGTTCTCAGTTGCGCTTCCGCTTTAATCTATAGCCAAATATGGCGGACCCTCCATGGCCCTTCTGCGGCACGTGCGTGGCTTTATTGCCGCGTTGCGGTGGCCCAACATGTCGGACGCTACACTGCCCGACTACGACACGCCTGTGCCTTTACTCCTCAGTTCGGCTTCTGCTCTAATCAGTGTCTAACGATGGCGGACGGTCTATTGCCCTACTGCGGCACGTGTGTGGCTTTATTGCCCCGTTCCGGTGGAACAAAATATAGGACTCTTCACTGCCCTACTACTACACGTCAGTGCCTTTACTCCTCAGTTCGGCTTCCGCTCTAATTAATTTCCAAAGATGGCGGACAGTCTATAGCCCTACTGCGGCACGTCCGAGGCTGTAGTGTCGCGTTGCGTTGCCCCAAAATGGAGGACTCTACACTGCCCTACTACGACACGCCAGTGCCTTTACTCCTCATCAGGGCTTCCGCTCTTATCCGGGACCAAAGATGGCGAACACTCCCCGGCCCTAATGCGGCACTTGCACGGCTGAAGTGCCGCGTTGCAGTGGCCCAACATGTCGGACGCAACACTGTCCGACTACGACACGCCAGTGCCTTTACTCCTCAGTTCGGTTTCCGCTCTAATAAGTGGCCAAAAATGGAGGACACTCCACGGCCCTACTGCGGCACGTAATAGGCTGATGTGCCGCGTTGCGGTGGCCCGAAATGGCGGACACTACACTGCCCTACTAGACTCTACCAAAGACTTAAGTTCTCAGTTGCGCTTCCGCTTAAATCAGAGGCCAAATATGGCGGACCCTCCATGGCCCTACTGCGGCAAGCGCGCGGCTGTAGTGTCGCGTTGCGTTGCCCCAAAATATCGGACTCTACACTGCCCTACTACGACACGCCTGTTCCTTTACTCCTCAGTAGGGCTTCCGCTTAAATCAGTGGCTAAAGATGGCGGACAGTCTATAGCCCTACTGCGGCACGTCTGCGGCTGTAGTGCCACGTTGCGGTGCCCCTAAATGGCGGACTCTACACTGCCCTACAACGACACGCCTGTGGCTTTACTCCTCAGATGAGCTTCCGCTCTAATCAGTGGCCAAAGATGGCGGACACTCCATAGCCCTACAGCAGCTCGTCCGCGACTGTAGTGTCGCGTTGCGGTGCCCCAAAATAATGGACTCTACACTGCCCTACAACGAAACGCCTGTGCTTTTTCTCCTCAGTTGAGCTTCCGCTCTAATCCGAGGCCAAAGATGGCGAACACTCCCCGGCCCTATTTCGGCACGTGCACGGCTGTAGTGCCGCGTTGCGGTGGCCCAAAATATCGGATTATACACTGTCCTACTACTACACGCCTGTGCCTTTACTCTTCAGTTCGGCTTCCACTCTAATTAGTGGCCAAAAATGGCGGACAGTCCATAGCCCTACTTCGGCGCGTGCACGGCTGTAGTGCCGTGTTGCGATGGCCCAAAAGGGCGAACACTGCACTGCCCTACTACTACACGCCAGTGCCTTTTCTCCTCAGTTCGGCTTCCGCTCTAAATAGTGGAAAAAGATGCCGGACACTCCATGGCCCTTCAGCGGCACGTGCGCTGCTGAATTGCCGCGTTGCAGTGCCCCAACATGTCGGACGCAACACTGTCCGACTACGACACGCCAGTGCCTTTACTCCTCAGTTCGGCTTCCGCTCGAATCAATGGTCAAAAATGGCGGACACTCCACGGCCCTACTGCTGCACGTGCTTGGCTGTAGTGCCGCGTTGCGGGGGCCCAAAAGGGCGGACACTGCACTGCCCTTCTAGACTCTACCAAAGACTTAAGTTCTCAATTGCGCTTCCGCTTTAATCAGCTCCCAAATATGGCGGCCCCGCCTTTACTCCTCAGTTCTGCTTCCGCTCTAATTAATGGTCAAAGATGGCGGACAGTCTATAGCCTTACTGCGTCACGTCCGCGGCTGTAGTGTCGCGTTGCTTTGCCCTAAAATATCGGACTCCACACTGCCCGACTACGACACGCCAGTGCCTTTACTCCACAGTTCGGCTTCCGCTCTAATCAGTGGCCAAAGATGGCGGACACTCCACGACCCTACTGCGACACGTGCGTGGCTTTTTTGCCCCGTTGCGGTGGAACAAAATATAGGACTCTTCACTGCCCTACTACTACACGCCAGTGCCTTTACTCCACAGTTCGGCTTCCGCTCTAATCAGTGGCCAAAGATGGCGGACACTCCACGGCCCTACTGCGACACGTGCGTGGCTTTATTGCCCCGTTGCGGTGGAACAAAATATAGGACTCTACACTGCCCTACTACGACACGCCAGTGCCTTTACTCCTGAGCAGGGCTTCCGCTCTTATCTGGGACCAAAGATGGCGAACACTCCCCGGCCCTAATGCGGCACTTGCACGGCTGTAGTGCCGCGTTGCAGTGGCCCAACATGTCGGACGCAACACTGTCCGACTACGACACGCCAGTGCCTTTACTCCTCAGTTCGGCTTCCGCTCTAATCAGTGGCCAAAAATGGAGGACACTCCACGGCCCTACTGCGGCACGTAATAGGCTGTTGTGCCGCGTTGCGGTGGCCCGAAATGGTGGACACTACACTGCCCTACTAGACTCTACCAAAGACTTAAGTTCTCAGTTGCGCTTCCGCTTAAATCAGAGGCCAAATATGGCGGACCCTCCATGGCCCTACTGCGGCAAGCGCGCGGCTGTAGTGTCGCGTTGCGTTGCCCCAAAATATCGGACTCTACACTGCCCTACTACGACACGCCTGTTCCTTTAATCCTCAGTAGGGCTTCCGCTTAAATCAGTGGCTAAAGATGGCGGACATTCTATAGCCCTACTGCGGCACGTCCGCGGCTGTAGTGCTGCGTAGTGGTGGCCAAAATGACAAGATACTACACTGCCCTACTACTGCACGCCTGTGCCTTTTCTCCTCAGTTCGGCTTCCACTCTAACTAATGGAAAAAGATGTCGGACACTCCATGGCCCTTCAGCGGCACGTGCGCTGCTAAAGTTCCGCGTAGCAGTGGCCCAAAATGGCGTACTCTACACTGCCCGACTACGTCACGCCAGTGCCTTTACTCCACAGTTCGGCTTCCGCTCTAATCAGTGGCGAAAGATGGCGGACACTCCACGGCCCTACTATTACACGTCAGTGCTTTACACAGCGTGACCCTAAAGTTTACTATGTATGCCTATGCGAAATAGAGTGTTCTGAGAAGCTTAAAATGAAGAAATAAGCGTTCTAAAATGCTTTAAAAATTCAAAGACTTCTTTCAATGGTTAAATAACGCAGAGCGCGATATCAGACCTTAATATGGACCCATAATATTTAAATTGAACCAGGTATTATATTACAGGGTAATAGTGTACCCTACCACAGGAAATAATTATAGGTCAATTAGGGGGTACACTATGTATATTTTAAATAGTGCATTAAAACAAGGAAATACGAAGACACTTTTCTATGTTAACTAACGGCACGGTATCGGACCTTAATATTGACCTATATATTTTTAAATTGGACCACGTATTATATTACAGGGTTATAGTGTACCCTACCACAGGAAATAATTATAGGTCAATTTGGGGGTACACAGCGTGACCCTAAAGTTTACTATGTATGCCTATGCGAAATAAAGTGTTTTGAGAATCTTAAAATGAAGAAATAAGCGTTCTAAAATGCTTTAAAAATTCAAAGACATCATTCAATGGTTAACTAACGCAAGGCGCAATATCAGACCTTAATATTGACCCATAATATTTAAATTGGACCAGGTATTATATTACAGGGTAATAGTGTACCCTACCACAGGAAATAATTATAGGTCAATTAGGGGGTACACTATGTATATTTTAAATAGTGCATTAAAACAAGGAAATACGAAGACACTTTTCTATGTTAACTAACGGCACGGTATCGGACCTTAATATTGACCTATAATTTTTAAATTGGACCACGTATTATATTACAGGGTAATAGTGTACCCTACCACTGGAAATAATTATAGGTCAATTAGGGGGTACACAGCGTGACCCTAAAGTTTACTATGTATGCCTATGCGAAATAGAGTGTTCTGAGAAGCTTGAAAGGAAGAAATAAGCGTTCTAAAATGCTTTAAAAATTCAAAGACATCTTTCAATGGTTAACTAACGCAAGGTGCGATATCAGACCTTAATATGGAACCATAATATTTAAATTGGACCAGGTATTATATAACAGGGTAATAGTGTACCCTACAACAGGAAATAATTATAGGTCAATTAGGGGGTACACTGTGAATATTTTAAATAGTGCATTAAAACAAGGAAATTCGAAGACTCTTTTCTATGTTAACTAACGGCACGGTATCGGACCTTAATATTGACTTAAAATTTTTAAATTGAACCACGTATTATATTACAGAGTTATAGTGTACCCTACCACGTAAAATAATTATAGGTCAATTAGGGGGTACACAGCATGACCCTAAAGTTTACTATGTATGCGTATGCGAAATAAAGTGTTCTGAGAAGCTTAAAATGAGGAAATAAGCGTTCTAAAAAGCTTTAAAAATTCAAAGACATTTTTCTATGTTAACTAACGGCACGGCATCGGACCTTAATATTGACCTATAAGTTTTAAATTGGACCACGTATTATATTACAGGGTAATAGTGTACCCTACCACAGGAAATAATTATAGGTCATTTAGGGGGTACACAGCGTCACCCTAAATTTTACTATGTATGCCTATGCGAAATAAAATGTTTTGAGAAGCTTAAAATGAAGAAATAAGCGTTCTAAAATGCTTTAAAAATTCAAAGACATCTTTCAATGGTTAACCAACGCAAGGCGCGATATCAGACCTTAATATTGACCCATAATATTTAAATTGGAGCAGATATTATATTACACGGTAATAGTGTACCCTACCGCAGGAAATAATTATAGGTCAAATAAGGGGTACACAGCGTGACCCTAAAGTTTACTATGTATTCCTATGCAAAATAAAGTTTTCTGAGAAGCTTAAAATGAGGAAATAAGCGTTCTAAAATGCTTTAAAAATTCAAAGACATTTTTCTATGTTAACTAACGGTACGTTATCGGACCTTAATATTGACCTATAATTTTTAAATTGGACCACGTAATATATTACAGGGTAATATTGTTCCCTACCACGGGAAATAATTATAGGTCAAAAAGGGAGCCCACTATGTATATTTTAAATAGTGCATAAAAACAAGGAAATTCGAAGACACTTTTATGTGTTAACTAACGGCATGGTATCGGACCTTAATATTGACCTATAATTTTTAAATTGGACCACGTATTATATTACAGGGTTATAGTGTACCCTACCACAGGAAATATTATATGTCAATTAGGGGGTACACAGCGTGACCCTAAAGTTTACTATGTATGCCTATGCGAAATAAAGTGTTCTGAGAAGATTAAAATGAAGAAATAAGCGTTCTAAAATGCTTTAAAAATTCAAAGACATCTTTAAATGGTTAACTAACGCAAGGCGCAATATCAGACCTTAATATTGACCCATAATATTTAAATTGGACCAGGTATTTTATTACAGGGTAATAGTGTACCCTACCACAGGAAATAATTATAGGTCAATTAGGGGGTACACTATGTATATTTTAAATAGTGCATTAAAACAAGGAAATACGAAGACACTTTTCTATGTTAACTAACGGCATGGTATCGGACCTTAATATTGACCTATAATTTTTAAATTGGACCACGTATTATATTACAGGGTAATAGTGTACCCTACCACTGGAAATAATTATAGGTCATTTAGGGGGTACACAGCGTGACACTAAATTTTACTATGTATTCCTATGCGAAATAGAGTGTTCTGAGATGCTTAAAATGAAGAAATAAGCGTTCTAAAATGCTTTAAAAATTCAAAGACATCTTTCAATGGTTAACTAACGCAAGGCGCAATATCAGACCTTAATATTAACCCATAATATTTAAATTGGACCAGGTATTATATTACAGGGTAATAGTGTACCATACCACAGGAAATAATTATAGGTCAATTTGGGGGTACACTATGTATATTTTAAATAGTGCATTAAAACAAGGAAATACGAAAACACTTTTCTATGTTAACTAACGGCACGGTATCGGACCTTAATATTGACCTATAATTTTTAAATTGGACCACGTATTATATTACAGGGTAATAGTGTACCCTACCACTGGAAATAATTATAGGTCATTTAGGGGGTACACAGCGTGACACTAAATTTTACTATGTATTCCTATGCGAAATAGAGTGTTCTGAGAAGCTTAAAATGAGGAAATAAGCGTTCTAAAATGCTTTAAAAATTCAAAGACATTTTTCTATGTTAACTAACGACACGGTATCGGACCTTAATATTGACCTATAAGTTTTAAATTGCACCACGTATTATATTACAGGGTAATAGTGTACCCTACCACAGGAAATAATTATAGGTCAATTAGGGGGTACACAGAGTGACCCTAAAGTTTACTATGTATGCCTATGCGAAATAGAGTGTTCTGAGAAGATTAAAATGAAGAAATAAGCGTTCTAAAATGCTTTAAAAATTAAAGACATCTTTCAATGGTTAACTAACGCAAGGTGCGATATCAGACCTTAATATGGAACCATAATATTTAAATTGGACCAGGTATTATATTACAGAAAAATAGTGTACCCTACCACAGGAAATAATTATAGGTCAATTGGGGGGTACACTATGTATATTTTAAATAGTGCATTAAAACAATGAAATTCGAAGACATTTTTCTATGTTAACTATCGCCACGGTATCGGACCTTAATATTGACCTATAATTTTTAAATTGGACCACGTATTATATTACAGGGTAATAGTGTACCCTACCACAGGAAATAATTATAGGTCATTTAGGGGGTACACAGCGTCACCCTAAATTTTACTATGTATGCCTATGCGAAATAAAATGTTTTGAGAAGCTTAAAATGAAGAAATAAGCGTTCTAAAATGCTTTAAAAATTCAAAGACATCTTTCAATGGTTAACCAACGCAAGGCGCGATATCAGACCTTAATATTGACCCATAATATTTAAATTGGACCAGGTATTATATTACAGGGTAATAGTGTACCCTACCGCAGGAAATAATTATAGGTCAAATAGGGGGTACACAGCGTGACCCTAAAGTTTACTATGTATTCCTATGCAAAATAAAGTGTTCTGAGAAGCTTAAAATGAGGAATTAAGCGTTCTAAAAAGCTTTTAAAATTCAAAGACATTTTTCTATGTTAACTAACGGTACGGTATCGGACCTTAATATTGACCTATAATTTTTAAATTGGACCACATAATATATTACAGGGTAATATTGTTCCCTACCACGGGAAATAATTATAGGTCACTTAGGGGGTACACAGCGTGACCCTAAAGTTTACTATGTATGCCTATGCGAAATAAAGTGTTCTGAGAAGCTTAAAATGAAGAAATAAGCGTTCTAAAATGCTTTAAAAATTCAAAGACATCTTTCAATGGTTTACCAACGCAAGTCGCGATATCAGACCTTAATATTGACCCATAATATTTAAATTGGACCAGGTATTATATTACAGGGTAATAGTGTACCCTACCGCAGGAAATAATTATAGGTCAAATAGGGGGTACACAGCGTGACCCTAAAGTTTACTATGTATGCCTATGCGAAATAAAGTGTTTTGAGAAGCTTAAAATGAAGAAATAAGCGTTCTAAAATGCTTTAAAAATTCAAAGACATCTTCCAATGGTTAACTAACGCAAGGCGCAATATCAGACCTTAATATTGACCCATAATATTTGAATTGGACCAGGTATTATATTACAGGGTAATAGTGTACCCTACCACAGGAAATAATTATAGGTCAGTTAGGGGGTACACTATGTATATTTTAAATAGTGCATTAAAACAAGGAAATTCGAAGACTCTTTTCTATGTTAACTAACGGCACGGTATCGGACCTTAATATTGACCTAAAATTTTTAAATTGGACCACGTATTATATTACAGGGTTATAGTGTACCCTACCACAGGAAATAATTAAAGGTCAATTAGGGGGTACACAGCGTGACCCTAAAGTTTACTATGAATGCCTATGCGAAATAAAGTGTTCTGAGAAGCTTAAAATAAGGAAATAAGCGTTCTAAAATGCTTTAAAAATTCAAAGACATTTTTCTATGTTAACTAACGGTACGGTATCGGACCTTAATATTGACCTATAATTTTTAAATTGGACCACGTATTATATTACAGGGTAATATTGTTCCCTAAAACGGGAAATAATTATAGGTCATTTAGGGGGTACGCAGCGTGACCCTAAAGTTTACTATGTATGCCTGTGCGAAATATAGTGTTCTGAGAAGCTTAAAATGAAGAAATAAGCGTTCTAAAATGCTTTAAAAATTCAAAGACATCTTTCAATGGTTAACTAACGCAAGGCGCGATATCAGACCTTAATATGGAACCATAATATTTAAATTGGACCAGGTATTATATTACAGGGTAATAGTGTACCCTACAACAGGAAATAATTATAGGTCAATTAGGGGGCACACTATGTATATTTTAAATAGTGCATTAAAACAAGGAAATTCGAAGACTCTTTTTTATGTTAACTAACGGCACGGTATCGGACCTTAATATTGACCTATAATTTTTAAATTGGACCACGTATTATATTACAGGGTTATAGTGTACCCTACCACAGGAAATAATTATATTTCAATTAGGGGGTACACAGCGTGTCCCTAAAGTTTACTATGTATGCCTATGCGAAATAGAATGTTCTGAGAAGCTTAAAATGAAGAAATAAGGGTTCTAAAATGCTTTAAAAATTCAAAGACATCTTTCAATGGTTAACCAACGCAAGGCGCGATATCAGACCTTAATATTGACCCATAATATTTAAATTGGACCAGGTATTTTATTACAGGGTAATATTGTTCCCTACCACGGGAAATAATTATAGGTCATTTAGGGGGTACACAGCGTGACCCTAAAGTTTACTATGTATGCCTATGCGAAATAAATAGTTCTGAGAAGCTTAAAATGAGGAAATAAGCGTTCTAAAATGCTTTAAAAATTCAAAGACATTTTTCTATGTTAACTAACGGTACGGTATCGGACCTTAATATTGACCTATAATTTTTAAATTGGACCACGTAATATATTACAGGGTAATATTGTTCCCTACCACGGGAAATAATTATAGGTCTCTTAGGGGGTACACAGCGTGACCCTAAAGTTTACTATGTATGCCTATGCGAAATAAAGTGTTCTGAGAAGTTTAAAATGAGGAAAAAAGCGTTCTAAATGCTTTAAAAATTCAAAGACATCTTTCAATGGTTAACTAACGCAAGGCGCGATATCAGACCTTAATATGGAACCATAATATTTAAATTGGACCAGGTATTATATTACAGGGTAATAGTGTACCCTACAACAGGAAATAATTATAGATCAATTAGGGGGTACACTATGTATATTTTAAATAGTGCATTAAAACGAGGAAATTCGACGACACTTTTCTATGTTAACTAACGGCAGGGTATCGGACCTTAATATTTACCTATAATTTTTGAATTGTCCCAGGTATTATAATACTGGGTAATATTGTTCCCTACCACGGGAAATAATTATAGGTCACTTAGGGGGTACACAGCGTAACCCTAAAGTTTACTATGTATGCCTATGGGAAATAAAGTGTTCTGAGAAGCTTAAAATGAGGAAATAAACGTTCTAAAATGCTTTAAAAATTCAAAGACATTTTTCTATGTTAACTAACGGTACGGTATCGGACCTTAATATTGACCTATAATTTTTAAATTGGACCACGTAATATATTACAGGGTAATAGTGTTCCTTACCACGGGAAAAAATTATAGGTCAATTAGGGGGTACACAGCGTGACCCTAAAGTTTACTATGTATTCCTATGCAAAATAAAGTGTTCTGAGTAGCTTAAAATGAGGAAATAAGCGTTCTAAAATGCTTTAAAAATTCAAAGACATTTTTCTATGTTAACTAACGGTACGGTATCGGACCTTAATATTGACCTATAATTTTTAAATTGGACCACGTATTATATTACAGGGTTATAGTGTACCCTACCACAGGAAATAATTATAGGTCAATTAGGGGGTACACAGCGTGACCCTAAAGTTTACTATGTATGCCTATGGGAAATAAAGTGTTCAGAAAAGCTTAAAATGAGGAAATAAGCGTTCTAAAATGCTTTAAAAATTCAAAGACATTTTTCTATGTTAACTAACGGTACGGTATCGGACCTTAATATTGACCTATAATTTTTAAATTGGACCACGTAATATATTACAGGGTAATATTGTTCCCTACCACGGGAAATAATTATAGGTCTCTTAGGGGGTACGCAGCGTGACCCTAAAGTTTACTATGTATGCCTATGCGAAATATAGTGTTCTGAGAAGCTTAAAATGAAGAAATAAGCGTTCTAAAATGCTTTAAAAATTCAAAGACATCTTTCAATGGTTAACTAACGCAAGGCGCGATATCAGACCTTAATATGGAACCATAATATTTAAATTGGACCAGGTATTATATTACAGGGTAATAGTGTACCCTACAACAGGAAATAATTATAGGTCAATTAGGGGGCACACTATGTATATTTTAAATAGTGCATTAAAACAAGGAAATTCGAAGACTCTTTTCTATGTTAACTAACGGCACGGTATCGGACCTTAATATTGACCTATAATTTTTAAATTGGACCACGTATTATATTACAGGGTTATAGTGTACCCTACCACAGGAAATAATTATATTTCAATTAGGGGGTACACAGTGTGTCCCTAAAGTTTACTATGTATGCCTATGCGAAATAGAATGTTCTGAGAAGCTTAAAATGAAGAAATAAGGGTTCTAAAATGCTTTAAAAATTCAAAGACATCTTTCAATGGTTAACCAACGCAAGGCGCGATATCAGACCTTAATATTGACCCATAATATTTAAATTGGACCAGGTATTATATTACAGGGTAATATTGTTCCCTACCACGGGAAATAATTATAGGTCATTTAGGGGGTACACAGCGTGACCCTAAAGTTTACTATGTATGCCTATGCGAAATAAATAGTTCTGAGAAGCTTAAAATGAGGAAATAAGCGTTCTAAAATGCTTTAAAAATTCAAAGACATTTTTCTATGTTAACTAACGGTACGGTATCGGACCTTAATATTGACCTATAATTTTTAAATTGGACCACGTAATATATTACAGGGTAATATTGTTCCCTACCACGGGAAATAATTATAGGTCTCTTAGGGGGTACACAGCGTGACCCTAAAGTTTACTATGTATGCCTATGCGTAATAAAGTGTTCTGAGAAGCTTAAAATGAGGAAAAAAGCGTTCTAAAATGCTTTAAAAATTCAAAGACATCTTTCAATGGTTAACTAACGCAAGGCGCGATATCAGACCTTAATATGGAACCATAATATTTAAATTGGACCAGGTATTATATTACAGGGTAATAGTGTACCCTACAACAGGAAATAATTATAGATCAATTAGGGGGTACACTATGTATATTTTAAATAGTGCATTAAAACGAGGAAATTCGAAGACACTTTTCTATGTTAACTAACGGCATGGTATCGGAACTTAATATTGACCTATAATTTTTGAATTGGACCATGTATTATATTACAGGGTTATAGTGTACCCTACGACAGGAAATAATTATATGTCAATTAGGGGGTACACAGCGTGACCCTAAAGTTTACTATGTATGCCTATGCGAAATAGAGTGTTCTGAGAAGCTTAAAATGAAGAAATAAGGGTTCTAAAATGCTTTAAAAATTCAAAGACATCTTTCAATGGTTAACCAACGCAAGGCGCGATATCAGACCTTAATATTGACCCATAATATTTAAATTGGACCAGGTATTATATTACAGGGTTATAGTGTACCCTACGACAGGAAATAATTATATGTCAATTAGGGGGTACACAGCGTGACCCTAAAGTTTACTATGTATGCCTATGCGAAATAGAATGTTCTGAGAAGCTTAAAATGAAGAAATAAGCGTTCTAAAATGCTTTAAAAATTCAAAGACATCTTTCAATGGTTAACCAACGCAAGGCGCGATATCAGACCTTAATATTGACCCATAATATTTAAATTGGACCAGGTATTATATTACAGGGTAATAGTGTACCCTACCACAGGAAATAATTATAGGTCAATTGGGGGGTACACTATGTATATTTTAAATAGTGCATTAAAACAAGGAAATTCGACGACACTTTTCTATGTTAACTAACGGCACGATATCGGACCTTAATATTTACCTATAATTTTTAAATTGTCCCACGTATTATATTACTGGGTAATATTGTTCCCTACCACGGGAAATAATTATAGGTCACTTAGGGGGTACACAGCGTAACCCTAAAGTTTACTATGTATGCCTATGCGAAATAAAGTGTTCTGAGAAGCTTAAAATGAGGAAATAAACGTTCTAAAATGCTTTAAAAATTCAAAGACATTTTTCTATGTTAACTAACGGTACGGTATCGGACCTTAATATTGACCTATAATTTTTAAATTGGACCACGTAATATATTACAGGGTAATATTGTTTCTTACCACGGGAAATAATTATAGGTCAATTAGGGGGTACACAGCGTGACCCTAAAGTTTACTATGTATTCCTATGCAAAATAAAGTGTTCTGAGAAGCTTAAAATGAGGAAATAAGCGTTCTAAAATGCTTTAAAAATTCAAAGACATTTTCCTATGTTAACTAACGGTACGGTATCGGACCTTAATATTGACCTATAATTTTTAAATTGGACCACGTATTATATTACAGGGTTATAGTGTACCCTACCACAGGAAATAATTATAGGTCAATTAGGGGGTACACAGCGTGACCCTAAAGTTTACTATGTATGCCTATGGGAAATAAAGTGTTCAGAAAAGCTTAAAATGAGGAAATAAGCGTTCTAAAATGCTTTAAAAATTCAAAGACATTTTTCTATGTTAACTAACGGTACGGTATCGGACCTTAATATTGACCTATAATTTTTAAATTGGACCACGTATTATATTACAGGGAAATATTGTTCCCTACCACGGGAAATAATTATAGGTCTCTTAGGGGGTACACAGAGTGACCCTAAAGTTTACTATGTATGCCTATGCGAAATAAAATGTTTTGAGAAGCTTAAAATGAAGAAATAAGCGTTCTAAAATGCTTTAAAAATTCAAAGACATCTTTCAATGGTTAACCAACGCAAGGCGCGATATCAGACCTTAATATTGACCCATAATATTTAAATTGGACCAGGTATTATATTACAGGGTAATAGTGTACCCTACCGCAGGAAATAATTATAGGTCAAATAGGGGGTACACAGCGTGACCCTAAAGTTTACTATGTATTCCTATGCAAAATAAAGTGTTCTGAGAAGCTTAAAATGAGGAATTAAGCGTTCTAAAAAGCTTTTAAAATTCAAAGACATTTTTCTATTTTAACTAACGGTACGGTATCGGACCTTAATATTGACCTACAATTTTTAAATTGGACCACGTAATATATTACAGGGTAATATTGTTCCCTACCACGGGAAATAATTATAGGTCACTTAGGGGGTACACAGCGTGACCCTAAAGTTTACTATGTATGCCTATGCGAAATAAAGTGTTCTGAGAAGCTTAAAATGAAGAAATAAGCGTTCTAAAATGCTTTAAAAATTCAAAGACATCTTTCAATGGTTTACCAACGCAAGTCGCGATATCAGACCTTAATATTGACCCATAATATTTAAATTGGACCAGGTATTATATTACAGGGTAATAGTGTACCATACCGCAGGAAATAATTATAGGTCAAATAGGGGGTACACAGCGTGATCCTAAAGTTTACTATGTATTCCTATGCAAAATAAAGTGTTCTGAGAAGCTTAAAAGGAGGAATTAAGCGTTCTAAAATGCTTTAAAAATTCAAAGACATCTTTAAATGGTTAACTAACGCAAGGCGCAATATCAGACCTTAATATTGACCCATAATATTTAAATTGGACCAGGTATTATATTACAGGGTAATAGTGTACCCTACCACAGGAAATAATTATAGGTCAATTAGGGGTTACACTATGTATATTTTAAATAGTGCATTAAAACAAGGAAATTCGAAGACACTTTTCTATGTTAACTAACGGCACGGTATCGGACCTTAATATTGACCTATAATTTTTAAATTTGACCACGTATTATATTTCAGGGTTATAGTGTACTCTACCACAGGAAATAATTATAGGTCAATTAGGGGGTACACAGCCTGACCCTAAAGGTTACTATGTATGCCTATGCGAAATAAAGTGTTCTGAGAAGCTTAAAATGAGGAAATAAGCGTTCTAAAATGCCTTAAAAATTCAAAGACATTTTTCTATGTTAACTAACGGTACGGTATCGGACCTTAATATTGACCTATAATTTTTAAATTGGACCACGTATTATATTACAGGGTAATATTGTTCCCTACCACGGGAAATAATTATAGGTCATTTAGGGGGTACGCAGCGTGACCCTAAAGTTTACTATGTATGCCTATGCGAAATATAGTGTTCTGAGAAGCTTAAAATGAAGAAATAAGCGTTCTAAAATGCTTTAAAAATTCAAAGACATCTTTCAATGGTTAACTAACGCAAGGCGCGATATGAGACCTTAATATGAAACCATAATATTTAAATTGGACCAGGTATTATATTACAGGGTAATAGTGTACCCTACAACAGGAAATAATTATAGGTCAATTAGGGGGCACACTATGTATATTTTAAATAGTGCATTAAAACAAGGAAATTCGAAGACTCTTTTCTATGTTAACTAACGGCACGGTATCGGACCTTAATATTGACCTATAATTTTTAAATTGGACCACGTATTATATTACAGGGTTATAGTGTACCCTACCACAGGAAATAATTATATTTCAATTAGGGGGTACACAGCGTGTCCCTAAATTTTACTATGTATGCCTATGCGAAATAGAATGTTCTGAGAAGCTTAAAATGAAGAAATAAGGGTTCTAAAATGCTTTAAAAATTCAAAGACATCTTTCAATGGTTAACCAACGCAAGGCGCGATATCAGACCTTAATATTGACCCATAATATTTAAATTGGACCAGGTATTATATTACAGGGTAATATTGTTCCCTACCACGGGAAATAATTATAGGTCATTTAGGGGGTACACAGCGTGACCCTAAAGTTTACTATGTATGCCTATGCGAAATAAATAGTTCTGAGAAGCTTAAAATGAGGAAATAAGCGTTCTAAAATGCTTTAAAAATTCAAAGACATTTTTCTATGTTAACTAACGGTACGGTATCGGACCTTAATATTGACCTATAATTTTTAAATTGGACCACGTAATATATTACAGGGTAATATTGTTCCCTACCACGGGAAATAATTATAGGTCTCTTAGGGGGTACACAGCGTGGCCCTAAAGTTTACTATGTATGCCTATGCGAAATAAAGTGTTCTGAGAAGCTTAAAATGAGGAAAAAAGCGTTCTAAAATGCTTTAAAAATTCAAAGACATCTTTCAATGGTTAACTAACGCAAGGCGCGATATCAGACCTTAATATGGAACCATAATATTTAAATTGGACCAGGTATTATATTACAGGGTAATAGTGTACCCTACAACAGGAAATAATTATAGATCAATTAGGGGGTACACTATGTATATTTTAAATAGTGCATTAAAACGAGGAAATTCGAAGACACTTTTCTATGTTAACTAACGGCATGGTATCGGAACTTAATATTGACCTATAATTTTTGAATTGGACCACGTATTATATTACAGGGTTATAGTGTACCCTACGACAGGAAATAATTATATGTCAATTAGGGGGTACACAGCGTGACCCTAAAGTTTACTATGTATGCCTATGCGAAATAGAGTGTTCTGAGAAGCTTAAAATGAAGAAATAAGGGTTCTAAAATGCTTTAAAAATTCAAAGACATCTTTCAATGGTTAACCAACGCAAGGCGCGATATCAGACCTTAATATTGACCCATAATATTTAAATTGGACCAGGTATTATATTACAGGGTTATAGTGTACCCTACGACAGGAAATAATTATATGTCAATTAGGGGGTACACAGCGTGACCCTAAAGTTTACTATGTATGCCTATGCGAAATAGAGTGTTCTGAGAAGCTTAAAATGAAGAAATAAGCGTTCTAAAATGCTTTAAAAATTCAAAGACATCTTTCAATGGTTAACCAACGCAAGGCGCGATATCAGACCTTAATATTGACCCATAATATTTAAATTGGACCAGGTATTATATTACAGGGTAATAGTGTACCCTACCACAGGAAATAATTATAGGTCAATTGGGGGGTACACTATGTATATTTTAAATAGTGCATTAAAACAAGGAAATTCGACGACACTTTTCTATGTTAACTAACGGCACGGTATCGGACCTTAATATTTACCTATAATTTTTAAATTGTCCCACGTATTATATTACTGGGTAATATTGTTCCCTACCACGGGAAATAATTATAGGTCACTTAGGGGGTACACAGCGTAACCCTAAAGTTTACTATGTATGCCTATGGGAAATAAAGTGTTCTGAGAAGCTTAAAATGAAGAAATAAACGTTCTAAAATGCTTTAAAAATTCAAAGACATTTTTCTATGTTAACTAACGGTACGGTATCGGACCTTAATATTGACCTATAATTTTTAAATTGGACCACGTATTATATTTCAGGGTTATAGTGTACCCTACCACAGGAAATAATTATATTTCAATTAGGGGGTACACAGCGTGTCCCTAAATTTTACTATGTATGCCTATGCGAAATAGAATGTTCTGAGAAGCTTAAAATGAAGAAATAAGGGTTCTAAAATGCTTTAAAAATTCAAAGACATCTTTCAATGGTTAACCAACGCAAGGCGCGATATCAGACCTTAATATTGACCCATAATATTTAAATTGGACCAGGTATTATATTACAGGGTAATATTGTTCCCTACCACGGGAAATAATTATAGGTCATTTAGGGGGTACACAGCGTGACCCTAAAGTTTACTATGTATGCCTATGCGAAATAAATAGTTCTGAGAAGCTTAAAATGAGGAAATAAGCGTTCTAAAATGCTTTAAAAATTCAAAGACATTTTTCTATGTTAACTAACGGTACGGTATCGGACCTTAATATTGACCTATAATTTTTAAATTGGACCACGTAATATATTACAGGGTAATATTGTTCCCTACCACGGGAAATAATTATAGGTCTCTTAGGGGGTACACAGCGTGGCCCTAAAGTTTACTATGTATGCCTATGCGAAATAAAGTGTTCTGAGAAGCTTAAAATGAGGAAAAAAGCGTTCTAAAATGCTTTAAAAATTCAAAGACATCTTTCAATGGTTAACTAACGCAAGGCGCGATATCAGACCTTAATATGGAACCATAATATTTAAATTGGACCAGGTATTATATTACAGGGTAATAGTGTACCCTACAACAGGAAATAATTATAGATCAATTAGGGGGTACACTATGTATATTTTAAATAGTGCATTAAAACGAGGAAATTCGAAGACACTTTTCTATGTTAACTAACGGCATGGTATCGGAACTTAATATTGACCTATAATTTTTGAATTGGACCACGTATTATATTACAGGGTTATAGTGTACCCTACGACAGGAAATAATTATATGTCAATTAGGGGGTACACAGCGTGACCCTAAAGTTTACTATGTATGCCTATGCGAAATAGAGTGTTCTGAGAAGCTTAAAATGAAGAAATAAGGGTTCTAAAATGCTTTAAAAATTCAAAGACATCTTTCAATGGTTAACCAACGCAAGGCGCGATATCAGACCTTAATATTGACCCATAATATTTAAATTGGACCAGGTATTATATTACAGGGTTATAGTGTACCCTACGACAGGAAATAATTATATGTCAATTAGGGGGTACACAGCGTGACCCTAAAGTTTACTATGTATGCCTATGCGAAATAGAGTGTTCTGAGAAGCTTAAAATGAAGAAATAAGCGTTCTAAAATGCTTTAAAAATTCAAAGACATCTTTCAATGGTTAACCAACGCAAGGCGCGATATCAGACCTTAATATTGACCCATAATATTTAAATTGGACCAGGTATTATATTACAGGGTAATAGTGTACCCTACCACAGGAAATAATTATAGGTCAATTGGGGGGTACACTATGTATATTTTAAATAGTGCATTAAAACAAGGAAATTCGACGACACTTTTCTATGTTAACTAACGGCACGGTATCGGACCTTAATATTTACCTATAATTTTTAAATTGTCCCACGTATTATATTACTGGGTAATATTGTTCCCTACCACGGGAAATAATTATAGGTCACTTAGGGGGTACACAGCGTAACCCTAAAGTTTACTATGTATGCCTATGGGAAATAAAGTGTTCTGAGAAGCTTAAAATGAAGAAATAAACGTTCTAAAATGCTTTAAAAATTCAAAGACATTTTTCTATGTTAACTAACGGTACGGTATCGGACCTTAATATTGACCTATAATTTTTAAATTGGACCACGTAATATATTACAGGGTAATATTGTTCCTTACCACGGGAAATAATTATAGGTCAATTAGGGGGTACACAGCGTGACCCTAAAGTTTACTATGTATGCCTATGCGAAATAGAATGTTCTGAGAAGCTTAAAATGAAGAAATAAGGGTTCTAAAATGCTTTAAAAATTCAAAGACATCTTTCAATGGTTAACCAACGCAAGGCGCGATATCAGACCTTAATATTGACCCATAATATTTAAATTGGACCAGGTATTATATTACAGGGTAATATTGTTCCCTACCACGGGAAATAATTATAGGTCATTTAGGGGGTACACAACGTGACCCTAAAGTTTACTAGGTATGCCTATGCGAAATAAATAGTTCTGAGAAGCTTAAAATGAGGAAATAAGCGTTCTAAAATGCTTTAAAAATTCAAAGACATTTTTCTATGTTAACTAACGGTACGGTATCGGACCTTAATATTGACCTATAATTTTTAAATTGGACCACGTAATATATTACAGGGTAATATTGTTCCCTACCACGGGAAATAATTATAGGTCTCTTAGGGGGTACACAGCGTGACCCTAAAGTTTACTATGTATGCCTATGCGAAATAAAGTGTTCTGAGAAGCTTAAAATGAGGAAAAAAGCGTTCTAAAATGCTTTAAAAATTCAAAGACATCTTTCAATGGTTAACTAACGCAAGGCGCGATATCAGACCTTAATATGGAACCATAATATTTAAATTGGACCAGGTATTATATTACAGGGTAATAGTGTACCCTACAACAGGAAATAATTATAGATCAATTAGGGGGTACACTATGTATATTTTAAATAGTGCATTAAAACGAGGAAATTCGAAGACACTTTTCTATGTTAACTAACGGCATGGTATCGGAACTTAATATTGACCTATAATTTTTGAATTGGACCACGTATTATATTACAGGGTTATAGTGTACCCTACGACAGGAAATAATTATATGTCAAATAGGGGGTACACAGCGTGACCCTAAAGTTTACTATGTATGCCTATGCGAAATAGAGTGTTCTGAGAAGCTTAAAATGAAGAAATAAGGGTTCTAAAATGCTTTAAAAATTCAAAGACATCTTTCAATGGTTAACCAACGCAAGGCGCGATATCAGACCTTAATATTGACCCATAATATTTAAATTGGACCAGGTATTATATTACAGGGTAATATTGTTCCCTACCACGGGAAATAATTATAGGTCATTTAGGGGGTACACAGCGTGACCCTAAAGTTTACTATGTATGCCTATGCGAAATAAATAGTTCTGAGAAGCTTAAAATGAGGAAATAAGCGTTCTAAAATGCTTTAAAAATTCAAAGACATTTTTCTATGTTAACTAACGGTACGGTATCGGACCTTAATATTGACCTATAATTTTTAAATTGGACCACGTAATATATTACAGGGTAATATTGTTCCCTACCACGGGAAATAATTATAGGTCTCTTAGGGGGTACACAGCGTGACCCTAAAGTTTACTATGTATGCCTATGCGAAATAAAGTGTTCTGAGAAGCTTAAAATGAGGAAAAAAGCGTTCTAAAATGCTTTAAAAATTCAAAGACATCTTTCAATGGTTAACTAACGCAAGGCGCGATATCAGACCTTAATATGGAACCATAATATTTAAATTGGACAAGGTATTATATTACAGGGTAATAGTGTACCCTACAACAGGAAATAATTATAGATCAATTAGGGGGTACACTATGTATATTTTAAATAGTGCATTAAAACGAGGAAATTCGAAGACACTTTTCTATGTTAACTAACGGCATGGTATCGGAACTTAATATTGTCCTATAATTTTTGAATTGGACCACGTATTATATTACAGGGTTATAGTGTACCCTACGACAGGAAATAATTATATGTCAATTAGGGGGTACACAGCGTGACCCTAAAGTTTACTATGTATGCCTATGCGAAATAGAGTGTTCTGAGAAGCTTAAAATGAAGAAATAAGGGTTCTAAAATGCTTTAAAAATTCAAAGACATCTTTCAATGGTTAACCAACGCAAGGCGCGATATCAGACCTTAATATTGACCCATAATATTTAAATTGGACCAGGTATTATATTACAGGGTTATAGTGTACCCTACGACAGGAAATAATTATAGGTCAATTGGGGGGTACACTATGTATATTTTAAATAGTGCATTAAAACAAGGAAATTCGACGACACTTTTCTATGTTAACTAACGGCACGGTATCGGACCTTAATATTAACCTATAATTTTTAAATTGTCCCACGTATTATATTACTGGGTAATATTGTTCCCTACCACGGGAAATAATTATAGGTCACTTAGGGGGTACACAGCGTAACCCTAAAGTTTACTATGTATGCCTATGCGAAATAAAGTGTTCTGAGAAGCTTAAAATGAGGAAATAAACGTTCTAAAATGCTTTAAAAATTCAAAGACATTTTTCTATGTTAACTAACGGTACGGTATCGGACCTTAATATTGACCTATAATTTTTAAATCGGACCACGTAATATATTACAGGGTAATATTGTTTCTTACCACGGGAAATAATTATAGGTCAATTAGGGGGTACACAGCGTGACCCTAAAGTTTACTATGTATGCCTATGCGAAATAAAGTGTTCTGAGAAGCTTAAAATGAGGAAATAAGCGTTCTAAAATGCTTTAAAAATTCAAAGACATCTTTCAATGGTTAAAAAACGCAAGGCGCGATATCAGACCTTAATATTGACCCATAATATTTAAATCGGACCAGGTATTATATTACAGGGTAATAGTGTACCCTACCACAGGAAATAATTATAGATCAATTGGGGGGTACACTATGTATATTTTAAATAGTGCATTAAAACAAGGAAATTCGAAGACATTTTTCTATGTTAACTAACGGCACGGTATCGGACCTTAATATTGACCTATAATTTTTAAATTGGACCACGTATTATATTACAGGGTTATAGTGTACCCTACCACAGGAAATAATTATAGGTCAATTAGGGGGTACACAGCGTGACCCTAAAGTTTACTATGTATGCCTATGCGAAATAAAGTGTTCTGAGAAGCTTAAAATGAGGAAATAAGCGTTCTAAAATGCTTTAAAAATTCAAAGACATTTTTCTATGTTAACTAACGGCACGGTATCGGAACTTAATATTGACCTATAATTTTTAAATTGGACCACGTATTATATTACAGGGTAATAGTGTACCCTACCACAGGAAATAATTATAGGTCATTTAGGGGGTACACAGCGTCACCCTAAATTTTACTATGTATGCCTATGCGAAATAAAATGTTTTGAGAAGCTTAAAATGAAGAAATAAGCTTTCTGAAATGCTTTAAAAATTCAAAGACATCTTTCAATGTTTAACCAACGCAAGGCGCGATATCAGACCTTAATATTGACCCATAATATTTAAATTGGACCAGGTATTATATTACAGGGTAATAGTGTACCCTACCACAGGAAATAATTAAAGGTCAATTAGGGGGTACACTATGTATATTTTAAATAGTGCATTAAAACAAGGAAATTCGAAGACACTTTTCTATGTTAACTAACGGCACTGTATCGGTCCTTAATATTGACCTAAATTTTTTAAATTGAACCACCTATTATATTACAGGGTTATAGTGTACCCTACCCCGTAAAATAATTATAGGTCAATTAGGGGGTACACAGCGTGACCCTAAAGTTTACTATGTATGCCTATGCGAAATAAAGTGTTCTGAGAAGCTTAAAATGAGGAAATAAGCGTTCTAAAATGCTTTAAAAATTCAAAGACATTTTTCTATGTTAACTAACGGAAGGGTATCGGACCTTAATATTGACCTATAATATTTAAATTGGACCAGGTATTATATTACAGGGTAATAGTGTACCCTACCACAGGAAATATATATAGGTCAATTAGGGGGTACACTATGTATATTTTAAATAGTGCATTAAAACAAGGAAATACGAAGACACTTTTCTATGTTAACTAACGGCACGGTATCGGACCTTAATATTGACCTATAATTTTTAAATTGGACCACCTATTATATTACAGGGTAATAGTGTACCCTACCACAGGAAATAATTATAGGTCAATTAGGGGGTACACAGAGTGACCCTAAAGTTTACTATGTATGCCTATGCGAAATAAAGTGTTCTGAGAAGCTTAAAATGAAGAAATATGCGTTCTAAAATGCTTTTAAAATTCAAAGACATCTTTCAATGGTTAACTAGCGCAAGGCGCAATATCAGACCTTAATATTGACCCATAATATTTAAATTGGACCAGGTATTATATTACAGGGTAATAGTGTACCCTACCACAGGAAATAATTAAAGGATAAATAGGGGGTACACTATGTATATTTTAAATAGTGCATTAAAACAAGGAAATTCGAAGACACTTTTCTATGTTAACTAACGGCACGGTATCGGACCTTAATATAGACCTATAATTTTAAAATTGGACCACCTATTATATTACAGGGTTATAGTGTACCCTACCACAGGAAATAATTATAGGTCAATTAGGGGGTACACAGAGTGACCCTAAAGTTTACTATGTATGCCTATGCGAAATAAAGTGTTCTGAAAAGCTTAAAATGAAGAAATAAGCATTCTAAAATGCTTTAAAAATTCAAAGACATCTTTCAATGGTTAACTAACGCAAGGCGCAATATCAGACCTTAATATTGACCCATAATATTTAAATTGGACCAGGTATTATATTACAGGGTAATAGTGTACCCTACCACAGGAAATAATTATAGGTCAATTAGGGGGTACACTAAGTATATTTTAAATAGTGCATTAAAACAAGGAAATACGAAGACACTTTTTTATGTTAACTAACGGCACGGTATCGGACCTTAATATTGACCTATAATTTTTAAATTGTACCACGTATTATATTACAGGGTAATAGTGTACCTTACCACAGGAAATAATTATAGGTCAATTAGGTGGTACACAGCGTGACCCTAAAGTTTACTATGTATGCCTATGCGAAATAGAGTGTTCTGAGAAGCTTAAAATGAAGAAATAAGCGTTCTAAAATGCTTTAAAAATTCAAAGACATTTTTCTATGTTAACTAACGGCACGGTATCGGACCTTAATATTTACCTATAATTTTTAAATTGGACCACGTATTATATTACAGGGTAATATTGTTACCTACCACGGGAAATAATTATAGGTCACTTAGGGGGTACACAGCGTGACCCTAAAGTTTACTATGTATGCCTATGCGAAATAAAGTGTTCTGAGAAGCTTAAAATGAAGAAATATGCGTTCTAAAATGCTTTTAAAATTCAAAGACATCTTTCAATGGTTAACTAGCGCAAGGCGCAATATCAGACCTTAATATTGACCCATAATATTTAAATTGGAAAAGGTATTATATTACAGGGTAATAGTGTACCCTACCACAGGAAATAATTAAAGGTCAATTAGGGGGTACACTATGTATATTTTAAATAGTGCATTAAAACAAGGAAATTCGAAGACACTTTTCTATGTTAACTAACGGCACGGTATCGGTCCTTAATATTGACCTAAAATTTTTAAATTGAACCACCTATTATATTACAGGGTTATAGTGTACCCTACCCCGTAAAATAATTATAGGTCAATTAGGGGGTACACAGCGTGACCTTAAAGTTTACTATGTATGCCTATGCGAAATAAAGTGTTCTGAGAAGCTTAAAATGAGGAAATAAGCGTTCTAAAATGCTTTAAAAATTCAAAGACATTTTTCTATGTTAACTAACGGAAGGGTATCGGACCTTAATATTGACCTATAATATTTAAATTGGACCAGGTATTATATTACAGGGTAATAGTGTACCCTACCACAGGAAATATATATAGGTCAATTAGGGGGTACACTATGTATATTTTAAATAGTGCATTAAAACAAGGAAATACGAAGACACTTTTCTATGTTAACTAACGGCACGGTATCGGACCTTCATATTGACCTATAATTTTTAAATTGGACCACCTATTATATTACAGGGTAATAGTGTACCCTACCACAGGAAATAATTATAGGTCATTTAGGGGGTACACTATGTATATTTTAAATAGTGCATTAAAACAAGGAAACACGAAGACACTTTTCTACGTTAACTAACGGCACGGTATCGGACCTTAATATTGACCTATAATTTTTAAATTGTACCACGTATTATAATACAGGGTAATAGTGTACCTTACCACAGGAAATAATTATAGGTCATTTAGGTGCTACACAGCGTGACCCTAAAGTTTACTATGTATGCCTATGCGAAATAAAGTGTTCTGAGAAGCTTAAAATGAGGAAATAAGCGTTCTAAAATGCTTTAAAAATTCAAAAACATTTTTCTATGTTAGCTAACGGCACGGTATCGGACCTTAATATTGACCTATAATTTTTAAATTGGACCACGTATTATATTACAGGGTAATAGTGTACCCTACCACAGGAAATAATTATAGGTCATTTAGGGGGTACACAGCGTGACCCTAAAGTTTACTATGTATGCCTATGCAAAATAAAGTGTTCTGAGAAGCTTAAAATGAAGAAATAAGCGTTCTAAAATGCTTTAAAAATTCAAAGACATCTTTCAATGGTTAACTAACGCAAGGCGCAATATCAAACCTTAATATTGACCCATAATATTTAAATTGGACCAGGTATTGTATTACAGGGTAATAGTGTACCCTACCACAGGAAATAATTATAGGTCAATTAGGGGGTACACTATGTATATTTTAAATAGTGCATTAAAACAAGGAAATACGAAGACATTTTTCAATGTTAACTAACGGCACGGTATCGGAACTTAATATTGACCTATAATTTTTAAATTGAACCACGCATTATATTCCAGGGTAATTGTGTACCCTACCACAGGAAATAATTATAGGTCATTTAGGGGGTACACAGCGTGACCCTAAATTTTACTATGTATGCCTATGCGAAATAGAGTGTTCTGAGAAGCTTAAAATGAAGAAATAAGCGTTCTAAAATGCTTTAAAAATTCAAAGACATATTTCAATGGTTAACTAACGCAAGGCGCAATATCAGACCTTAATATTGACCCATAATATTTTAATTGGACCAGGTATTATATTACAGGGTAATAGTGTACCCTACCAAAGGAAATAATTATAGGTCAATTAGGGGGTACACAGCGTGACCCTAAAGTTTACTATGTATGCCTATATGAAATAAAGTGTTCTGAGAAGCTTAAAATGAGGAAATAAGCGTTCTAAAATGCTTCAAAAATCCAAAGACATGTTTCTATGTTAACTAACGGCACGGTATCGGACCTTAATATTGACCTATAATTTTTAAATTGGACCACGTATTATATTACAGGGTAATAGTGTACCCTACCACAGGAAATAATTATAGGTCATTTTGGGGGTACACAGCGTGACCCTAAATTTTACTATGTATGCCTATGCGAAATAGAGTGTTCTGAGATGCTTAAAATGAAGAAATAAGCGTTCTAAAATGCTTTAAAAATTCAAAGACATCTTTCAATGGTTAACTAACGCAAAGCGCAATATCAGTCCTTAATATTGACCCATAATATTTAAATTGGACCAAGTATTATATTACAGGGTAATAGTGTACCCTACCACAGGAAATAATTATAGGTCAATTAGGGGGTACACTATGTATATTTTAAATAGTGCATTAAAACAAGGAAATACGAAGACACTTTTCTATGTTAACTAACGGCACGGTATCGGACCTTAATATTGACCTATAATTTTTAAATTGGACCACGTATTATATTACAGGGTTATAGTGTACCCTACCACAGGAAATAATTATAGGTCAATTAGGGGGTACATAGAGTGACCCTAAAGTTTACTCTGTATGCCTATGCGAAATAAAGTGTTCTGAGAAGCTTAAAATGAGGAAATAAGCGTTCTAAAATGCTTTAAAAACTCAAAGACATTTTTCTATGTTAACTAACGGCACGGTATCGGACCTTAATATTGACCTATAATTTTTAAATTGGACCACCTATTATATTTCAGGGTAATAATGTACCCTAAAACAGGAAATAATTATAGGTCATTTAGGGGGTACACTATGTATATTTTAAATAGTGCATTAAAACAAGGAAATACGAAGACACTTTTCTATGTTAACTAACGGCACGGTATCGGACCTTAATATTGACCTATAATTTTTAAATTGTACCACGTATTATATTACAGGGTAATAGTGTACCTTACCACAGGAAATAATTATAGGTCAATTAGGTGGTACACAGCGTGACCCTAAAGTTTACTATGTATGCCTATGCGAAATAGAGTGTTCTGAGAAGCTTAAAATGAAGAAATATGCGTTCTAAAATGCTTTTAAAATTCAAAGACATCTTTCAATGGTTAACTAGCGCAAGGCGCAATATCAGACCTTAATATTGACCCATAATATTTAAATTGGACCAGGTATTATATTACAGGGTAATAGTGTACCCTACCACAGGAAATAATTAAAGGTCAATTAGGGGGTACACTATGTATATTTTAAATAGTGCATTAAAACAAGGAAATTCGAAGACACTTTTCTATGTTAACTAACGGCACGGTATCGGTCCTTAATATTGACCTAAATTTTTTAAATTGAACCACCTATTATATTACAGGGTTATAGTGTACCCTACCCCGTAAAATAATTATAGGTCAATTAGGGGGTACACAGCGTGACCCTAAAGTTTACTATGTATGCCTATGCGAAATAAAGTGTTCTGAGAAGCTTAAAATGAGGAAATAAGCGTTCTAAAATGCTTTAAAAATTCAAAGACATTTTTCTATGTTAACTAACGGAAGGGTATCGGACCTTAATATTGACCTATAATATTTAAATTGGACCAGGTATTATATTACAGGGTAATAGTGTACCCTACCACAGGAAATATATATAGGTCAATTAGGGGGTACACTATGTATATTTTAAATAGTGCATTAAAACAAGGAAATACGAAGACACTTTTCTATGTTAACTAACGGCACGGTATCGGACCTTAATATTGACCTATAATTTTTAAATTGTACCACGTATTATATTACAGGGTAATAGTGTACCTTACCACAGGAAATAATTATAGGTCAATTAGGTGGTACACAGCGTGACCCTAAAGTTTACTATGTATGCCTATGCGAAATAGAGTGTTCTGAGAAGCTTAAAATGAAGAAATAAGCGTTCTAAAATGCTTTAAAAATTCAAAGACATTTTTCTATGTTAACTAACGGCACGGTATCGGACCTTAATATTGACCTATAATTTTTAAATTGGACCACCTATTATATTACAGGGTAATAGTGTACCCTACCACAGGAAATAATTATAGGTCAATTAGGGGGTACACAGAGTGACCCTAAAGTTTACTATGTATGCCTATGCGAAATAAAGTGTTCTGAGAAGCTTAAAATGAAGAAATATGCGTTCTAAAATGCTTTTAAAATTCAAAGACATCTTTCAATGGTTAACTAGCGCAAGGCGCAATATCAGACCTTAATATTGACCCATAATATTTAAATTGGACCAGGTATTATATTACAGGGTAATAGTGTACCCTACCACAGGAAATAATTAAAGGATAATTAGGGGGTACACTATGTATATTTTAAATAGTGCATTAAAACAAGGAAATTCGAAGACACTTTTCTATGTTAACTAACGGCACGGTATCGGACCTTAATATTGACCTATAATTTTAAAATTGGACCACCTATTATATTACAGGGTTATAGTGTACCCTACCACAGGAAATAATTATAGGTCAATTAGGGGGTACACAGAGTGACCCTAAAGTTTACTATGTATGCCTATGCGAAATAAAGTGTTCTGAAAAGCTTAAAATGAGGAAATAAGCATTCTAAAATGCTTTAAAAATTCAAAGACATCTTTCAATGGTTAACTAACGCAAGGCGCAATATCAGACCTTAATATTGACCCATAATATTTAAATTGGACCAGGTATTATATTACAGGGTAATAGTGTACCCTACCACAGGAAATAATTATAGGTCAATTAGGGGGTACACTATGTATATTTTAAATAGTGCATTAAAACAAGGAAATACGAAGACACTTTTGTATGTTAACTAACGGCACGGTATCGGACCTTAATATTGACCTATAATTTTTAAATTGGACCACGTATTATATTACAGGGTTATAGTGTACCCTACCACAGGAAATAATTATAGGTCAATTAGGGGGTACACAGAGTGACCCTAAAGTTTACTATGTATGCCTATGCGAAATAAAGTGTTCTGAGAAGCTTAAAATGAGGAAATAAGCGTTCTAAAATGCTTTAAAAATTCAAAGACATTTTTCTATGTTAACTAACGGCACGGTATCGGACCTTAATATTGACCTATAATTTTTAAATTGGACCACCTATTATATTACAGGTCAATAGTGTACCCTACCGCAGGAAATAATTATAGGTCATTTAGGGGGTACACTATGTATATTTTAAATAGTGCATTAAAACAAGGAAATACGAAGACACTTTTCTATGTTAACTAACGGCACGGTATCGGACCTTAATATTGACCTATAATTTTTAAATTGTACCACGTATTATATTACAGGGTAATAGTGTACCTTACCACAGGAAATAATTATAGGTCAATTAGGTGGTACACAGCGTGACCCTAAAGTTTACTATGTATGCCTATGCGAAATAGAGTGTTCTGAGAAGCTTAAAATGAAGAAATAAGCGTTCTAAAATGCTTTAAAAATTCAAAGACATTTTTCTATGTTAACTAACGGCACGGTATCGGACCTTAATATTTACCTATAATTTTTAAATTGGACCACGTATTATATTACAGGGTAATATTGTTACCTACCACGGGAAATAATTATAGGTCACTTAGGGGGTACACAGCGTGACCCTAAAGTTTACTATGTATGCCTATGCGAAATAAAGTGTTCTGAGAAGCTTAAAATGAAGAAATATGCGTTCTAAAATGCTTTTAAAATTCAAAGACATCTTTCAATGGTTAACTAGCGCAAGGCGCAATATCAGACCTTAATATTGACCCATAATATTTAAATTGGACCAGGTATTATATTACAGGGTAATAGTGTACCCTACCACAGGAAATAATTAAAGGTCAATTAGGGGGTACACTATGTATATTTTAAATAGTGCATTAAAACAAGGAAATTCGAAGACACTTTTCTATGTTAACTAACGGCACGGTATCGGTCCTTAATATTGACCTAAAATTTTTAAATTGAACCACCTATTATATTACAGGGTTATAGTGTACCCTACCCCGTAAAATAATTATAGGTCAATTAGGGGGTACACAGCGTGACCCTAAAGTTTACTATGTATGCCTATGCGAAATAAAGTGTTCTGAGAAGCTTAAAATGAGGAAATAAGCGTTCTAAAATGCTTTAAAAATTCAAAGACATTTTTCTATGTTAACTAACGGAAGGGTATCGGACCTTAATATTGACCTATAATATTTAAATTGGACCAGGTATTATATTACAGGGTAATAGTGTACCCTACCACAGGAAATATATATAGGTCAATTAGGGGGTACACTATGTATATTTTAAATAGTGCATTAAAACAAGGAAATACGAAGACACTTTTCTATGTTAACTAACGGCACGGTATCGGACCTTAATATTGACCTATAATTTTTAAATTGGACCACCTATTATATTACAGGGTAATAGTGTACCCTACCACAGGAAATAATTATAGGTCATTTAGGGGGTACACTATGTATATTTTAAATAGTGCATTAAAACAAGGAATCACGAAGACACTTTTCTATGTTAACTAACGGCACGGTATCGGACCTTAATATTGACCTATAATTTTTAAATTGTACCACGTATTATATTACAGGGTAATAGTGTACCTTACCACAGGAAATAATTATAGGTCATTTAGGTGCTACACAGCGTGACCCTAAAGTTTACTATGTATGCCTATGCGAAATAAAGTGTTCTGAGAAGCTTAAAATGAGGAAATAAGCGTTCTAAAATGCTTTAAAAATTCAAAAACATATTTCTATGTTAGCTAACGGCACGGTATCGGACCTTAATATTGACCTATAATTTTTAAATTGGACCACGTATTATATTACAGGGTAATAGTGTACCCTACCACAGGAAATAATTATAGGTCATTTAGGGGGTACACAGCGTGTCCCTAAATTTTACTATGTATGCCTATGCGAAATAGAGTGTTCTGAGATGCTTAAAATGAAGAAATAAGCGTTCTAAAATGCTTTAAAAATTCAAAGACATCTTTCAATGGTTAACTAACGCAAGGCGCAATATCAGACCTTAATATTGACCCATAATATTTAAATTGGACCAGGTATTATATTACAGGGTAATAGTGTACCCTACTACAGGAAATAATTATAGGTCAATTAGGGGGTACACTATGTATATTTTAAATAGTGCATTAAAACAAGGAAATACGAAGACACTTTTCTATGTTAACTAACGGCACGGTATCGAACCTTAATATTGACCTATAATTTTTAAATTGGACCACGTATTATATTACAGGGTTATAGTGTACCCTACCACAGGAAATAATTATAGGTCAATTAGGGGGTACACAGAGTGACCCTAAAGTTTACTATGTATGCCTATGCGAAATAAAGTGTTCTGAGAAGCTTAAAATGAGGAAATAAGCGTTCTAAAATGCTTTAAAAATTCAAAGACATTTTTCTATGTTAACTAACGGCACGGTATAGGACCTTAATATTGACCTATAATTTTTAAATAGGACCACGTATTATATTACAGGGTAATAGTGTACCCTACCACAGGAAATAATTATAGGTCATTTAGGGGGTACACAGCGTGACCCTAAATTTTACTATGTATGCCTATGCGAAATAGAGTGTTCTGAGATGCTTAAAATGAAGAAATAAGCGTTCTAAAATGCTTTAAAAATTCAAAGACATCTTTCAATGGTTAACTAACGCAAGGCGCAATATCAGACCTTAATATTGACCCATAATATTTAAATTGGACCAGGTATTATATTACAGGGTAATAGTGTACCCTACCACAGGAAATAATTATAGGTCAATTAGGGGGTACACTATGTATATTTTAAATAGTGCATTAAAACAAGGAAATACGAAGACACTTTTCTATGTTAACTAACGGCACGGTATCGGACCTTAATATTGACCTATAATTTTTAAATTGGACCACCTATTATATTACAGGGTAATAGTGTACCCTACCACAGGAAATAATTATAGGTCAATTAGGGGGTACACAGCGTGACCCTAAAGTTTACTATGTATGCCTATGCAAAATAAAGTGTTCTGAGAAGCTTAAAATGAAGAAATAAGCGTTCTAAAATGCTTTAAAAATTCAAAGACATCTTTCAATGGTTAACTAACGCAAGGCGCAATATCAAACCTTAATATTGACCCATAATATTTAAATTGGACCAGGTATTGTATTACAGGGTAATAGTGTACCCTACCACAGGAAATAATTATAGGTCAATTAGGGGGTACACTATGTATATTTTAAATAGTGCATTAAAACAAGGAAATACGAAGACATTTTTCAATGTTAACTAACGGCACGGTATCGGAACTTAATATTGACCTATAATTTTTAAATTGAACCACGCATTATATTCCAGGGTAATTGTGTACCCTACCACAGGAAATAATTATAGGTCATTTAGGGGGTACACAGCGTGACCCTAAATTTTACTATGTATGCCTATGCGAAATAGAGTGTTCTGAGAAGCTTAAAATGAAGAAATAAGCGTTCTAAAATGCTTTAAAAATTCAAAGACATATTTCAATGGTTAACTAACGCAAGGCGCAATATCAGACCTTAATATTGACCCATAATATTTTAATTGGACCAGGTATTATATTACAGGGTAATAGTGTACCCTACCAAAGGAAATAATTATAGGTCAATTAGGGGGTACACAGCGTGACCCTAAAGTTTACTATGTATGCCTATATGAAATAAAGTGTTCTGAGAAGCTTAAAATGAGGAAATAAGCGTTCTAAAATGCTTTAAAAATTCAAAGACATGTTTCTATGTTAACTAACGGCACGGTATCGGACCTTAATATTGACCTATAATTTTTAAATTGGACCACGTATTATATTACAGGGTAATAGTGTACCCTACCACAGGAAATAATTATAGGTCAATTAGGGGGTACACTATGTATATTTTAAATAGTGCATTAAAACAAGGAAATACGAAGACACTTTTCTATGTTAACTAACGGCACGGTATCGGACCTTAATATTGACCTATAATTTTTAAATTGGACCACGTATTATATTACAGGGTTATAGAGTACCTACCACAGGAAATAATTATAGGTCAATTAGGGGGTACATAGAGTGACCCTAAAGTTTACTATGTATGCCTATGCGAAATAAAGTGTTCTGAGAAGCTTAAAATGAGGAAATAAGCGTTCTAAAATGCTTTAAAAATTCAAAGACATTTTTCTATGTTAACTAACGGCACGGTATCGGACCTTAATATTGACCTATAATTTTTAAATTGGACCACCTATTATATTACAGGGTAATAATGTACCCTACCACAGGAAATAATTATAGGTCATTTAGGGGGTACACTATGTATATTTTAAATAGTGCATTAAAACAAGGAAATACGAAGACACTTTTCTATGTTAACTAACGGCACGGTATCGGACCTTAATATTGACCTATAATTTTTAAATTGTACCACGTATTATATTACAGGGTAATAGTGTACCTTACCACAGGAAATAATTATAGGTCAATTAGGTGGTACACAGCGTGACCCTAAAGTTTACTATGTATGCCTATGCGAAATAGAGTGTTCTGAGAAGCTTAAAATGAGGAAATAAGTGTTCTAAAATGCTTTAAAAATTCAAAGACATCTTTCAATGGTTAACTAACGCAAGGCGCAATATCAGACCTTAATATTGACCCATAAAATTTAAATTGGACCAGGTATTATATTACAGGGTAATAGCGTACCCTACCAAAGGAAATAATTATAGGTCAATTAGGGGGTACACAGCGTGACCCTAAAGTTTACTAAGTATGCCTATGCGAAATAAAGTGTTCTGAGAAGCTTAAAATGAGGAAATAAGCGTTCTAAAATGCTTTAAAAATTCAAAGACATTTTTCTATGTTAACTAACGGCACGGTATCGGACCTTAATATTGACCTATAATTTTTAAATTGGACCACGTATTATATTACAGGGTAATAGTGTACCCTACCACAGGATATAATTATAGGTCAATTAGGGGGTACACTATGTATATTTTAAATAGTGCATTAAAACAAGGAAATACGAAGACACTTTTCTATGTTAACTAACGGCACGGTATCGGACCTTAATATTGACCTATAATTTTTAAATTGGACCACGTATTATATTACAGGGTTATAGTGTACCCTACCACAGGAAATAATTATAGGTCAATTAGGGGGTACACAGAGTGACCCTAAAGTTTACTATATATGCCTATGCGAAATAGAGTGTTCTGAGATGGTTAAAATCGAAGAAATAAGCGTTCTAAAATGCTTTAAAAATTCAAAGACATCTTTCAATGGTTAACTAACGCAAGGCGCAATATCAGACCTTAATATTGACCCATAATATTTAAATTGGACCAGGTATTGTATTACAGGGTAATAGTGTACCCTACCACAGGAAATAATTATAGGTCAATTAGGGGGTACACTATGTATATTTTAAATAGTGCATTAAAACAAGGAAATACGAAGACATTTTTCAATGTTAACTAACGGCACGGTATCGGAACTTAATATTGACCTATAATTTTTAAATTGAACCACGCATTATATTCCAGGGTAATTGTGTACCCTACCACAGGAAATAATTATAGGTCATTTAGGGGGTACACAGCGTGACCCTAAATTTTACTATGTATGCCTATGCGAAATAGAGTGTTCTGAGAAGCTTAAAATGAAGAAATAAGCGTTCTAAAATGCTTTAAAAATTCAAAGACATATTTCAATGGTTAACTAACGCAAGGCGCAATATCAGACCTTATTATTGACCCATAATATTTTAATTGGACCAGGTATTATATTACAGGGTAATAGTGTACCCTACCAAAGGAAATAATTATAGGTCAATTAGGGGGTACACAGCGTGACCCTAAAGTTTACTATGTATGCCTATATGAAATAAAGTGTTCTGAGAAGCTTAAAATGATGAAATAAGCGTTCTAAAATGCTTTAAAAATTCAAAGACATGTTTCTATGTTAACTAACGGCGCGGTATCGGACCTTAATATTGACCTATAATTTTTAAATTGGACCACGTATTATATTACAGGGTAATAGTGTACCCTACCACAGGATATAATTATAGGTCAATTAGGGGGTACACTATGTATATTTTAAATAGTGCATTAAAACAAGGAAATACGAAGACACTTTTCTATGTTAACTAACGGCACGGTATCGGACCTTAATATTGACCTATAATTTTTAAATTGGACCACGTATTATATTACAGGGTTATAGTGTACCCTACCACAGGAAATAATTATAGGTCAATTAGGGGGTACACAGAGTGACCCTAAAGTTTACTATATATGCCTATGCGAAATAGAGTGTTCTGAGATGGTTAAAATCGAAGAAATAAGCGTTCTAAAATGCTTTAAAAATTCAAAGACATCTTTCAATGGTTAACTAACGCAAGGCGCAATATCAGACCTTAATATTGACCCATAATATTTAAATTGGACCAGGTATTGTATTACAGGGTAATAGTGTACCCTACCACAGGAAATAATTATAGGTCAATTAGGGGGTACACTATGTATATTTTAAATAGTGCATTAAAACAAGGAAATACGAAGACATTTTTCAATGTTAACTAACGGCACGGTATCGGAACTTAATATTGACCTATAATTTTTAAATTGAACCACGCATTATATTCCAGGGTAATTGTGTACCCTACCACAGGAAATAATTATAGGTCATTTAGGGGGTACACAGCGTGACCCTAAATTTTACTATGTATGCCTATGCGAAATAGAGTGTTCTGAGAAGCTTAAAATGAAGAAATAAGCGTTCTAAAATGCTTTAAAAATTCAAAGACATATTTCAATGGTTAACTAACGCAAGGCGCAATATCAGACCTTAATATTGACCCATAATATTTTAATTGGACCAGGTATTATATTACAGGGTAATAGTGTACCCTACCAAAGGAAATAATTATAGGTCAATTAGGGGGTACACAGCGTGACCCTAAAGTTTACTATGTATGCCTATATGAAATAAAGTGTTCTGAGAAGCTTAAAATGATGAAATAAGCGTTCTAAAATGCTTTAAAAATTCAAAGACATGTTTCTATGTTAACTAACGGCACGGTATCGGACCTTAATATTGACCTATAATTTTTAAATTGGACCACGTATTATATTACAGGGTAATAGTGTACCCTACCACAGGAAATAATTATAGGTCATTTAGGGGGTACACAGCGTGACCCTAAATTTTACTATGTATGCCTATGCGAAATAGAGTGTTCTGAGATGCTTAAAATGAAGAAATAAGCGTTCTAAAATGCTTTAAAAATTCAAAGACATCCTTCAATGGTTAACTAACGCAAAGCGCAATATCAGACCTTAATATTGACCCATAATATTTAAATTGGACCAAGTATTATATTACAGGGTAATAGTGTACCCTACCACAGGAAATAATTATAGGTCAATTAGGGGGTACACTATGTATATTTTAAATAGTGCATTAAAACAAGGAAATACGAAGACACTTTTCTATGTTAACTAACGGCACGGTATCGGACCTTAATATTGACCTATAATTTTTAAATTGGTCCACGTATTATATTACAGGGTTATAGTGTACCCTACCACAGGAAATAATTATAGGTCAATTAGGGGGTACATAGAGTGACCCTAAAGTTTGCTATGTATGCCTATGCGAAATAAAGTGTTCTGAGAAGCTTAAAATGAGGAAATAAGCGTTCTAAAATGCTTTAAAAATTCAAAGACATTTTTCTATGTTAACTAACGGCACGGTATCGGACCTTAATATTGACCTATAATTTTTAAATTGGACCACCTATTATATTACAGGGTAATAATGTACCCTACCACAGGAAATAATTATAGGTCATTTAGGGGGTACACTATGTATATTTTAAATAGTGCATTAAAACAAGGAAATACGAAGACACTTTTCTATGTTAACTAACGGCACGGTATCGGACCTTAATATTGACCTATAATTTTTAAATTGTACCACGTATTATATTACAGGGTAATAGTGTACCTTACCACAGGAAATAATTATAGGTCAATTAGGTGGTACACAGCGTGACCCTAAAGTTTACTATGTATGCCTATGCGAAATAGAGTGTTCTGAGAAGCTTAAAATGAGGAAATAAGTGTTCTAAAATGCTTTAAAAATTCAAAGACATCTTTCAATGGTTAACTAACGCAAGGCGCCATATCAGACCTTAATATTGACCCATAATATTTAAATTGGACCAGGTATTATATTACAGGGTAATAGTGTACCCTACCACAGGAAATTATTATAGGTCAATTAGGGGGTACACTATGTATATTTTAAATAGTGCATTAAAACAAGGAAATACGAAGACATTTTTCAATGTTAACTAACGGCACGGTATCGGAACTTAATATTGACCTATAATTTTTAAATTGGACCACGTATTATATTACAGGGTAATAGTGTACCCTACCACAGGAAATAATTATAGGTCATTTAGGGGGTACACAGCGTGACCCTAAATTTTACTATGTATGCCTATGCGAAATAATGTGTTCTGAGAAGCTTAAAATGAAGAAATAAGCGTTCTAAAATGCTTTAAAAATTCAAAGACATCTTTAAATGGTTAACTAACGCAAGGCGCAATATCAGACCTTAATATTGAGACATAAAATTTAAATTGGACCAGGTATTATATTACAGGGTAATAGTGTACCCTACCAAAGGAAATAATTATAGGTCAATTAGGGGGTACACAGCGTGACCCTAAAGTTTACTATGTATGCCTATGCGAAATAAAGTGTTCTGAGAAGCTTAAAATGAGGAAATAAGCGTTCTAAAATGCTTTAAAAATTCAAAGACATTTTTCTATGTTAACTAACGGCACGGTATCGGACCTTAATATTGACCTATAATTTTTAAATTGGACCACGTATTATATTACAGGGTAATAGTGTACCCTACCACAGGAAATAATTATAGGTCATTTAGGGGGTACACAGCGTGACCCTAAATTTTACTATGTATGCCTATGCGAAATAGAGTGTTCTGAGATGCTTAAAAAGAAGAAATAAGCGTTCAAAAATGCTTTAAAAATTCAAAGACATCTTCCAATGGTTAACTAACGCAAGGCGCAATATCAGACCTTAATATTGACCCATAATATTTAAATTGGACCAGGTATTATATTACAGGGTAATAGTGTACCCTACCACAGGAAATAATTATAGGTCAATTAGGGGGTACACTATGTATATTTTAAATAGTGCATTAAAACAAGGAAATACGAAGACACTTTTGTATGTTAACTAACGGCACGGTATCGGACCTTAATATTGACCTATAATTTTTAAATTGGACCACGTATTATATTACAGGGTTATAGTGTACCCTACCACAGGAAATAATTATAGGTCAATTAGGGGGTACACAGAGTGACCCTAAAGTTTACTATATATGCCTATACGAAATAGAGTATTCTGAGATGCTTAAAATGAAGAAATAAGCGTTCTAAAATGCTTTAAAAATTCAAAAACATCTTTCAATGGTTAACTAACGCAAGGCGCAATATCAGACCTTAATATTGACCCATAATATTTAAATTGGACCAGGTATTATATTACAGGGTAATAGTGTACCCTACCACAGGAAATAATTATAGGTCAATTAGGGGGTACACTATGTATATTTTAAATAGTGCATTAAAACAAGGAAATACGAAGACACTTTTCTATGTTAACTAACGGCACGGTATCGGACCTTAATATTGACCTATAATTTTTAAATTGGTCCACGTATTATATTACAGGGTTATAGTGTACCCTACCACAGGAAATAATTATAGGTCAATTAGGGGGTACATAGAGTGACCCTAAAGTTTGCTATGTATGCCTATGCGAAATAAAGTGTTCTGAGAAGCTTAAAATGAGGAAATAAGCGTTCTAAAATGCTTTAAAAATTCAAAGACATTTTTCTATGTTAACTAACGGCACGGTATCGGACCTTAATATTGACCTATAATTTTTAAATTGGACCACCTATTATATTACAGGGTAATAATGTACCCTACCACAGGAAATAATTATAGGTCATTTAGGGGGTACACTATGTATATTTTAAATAGTGCATTAAAACAAGGAAATACGAAGACACTTTTCTATGTTAACTAACGGCACGGTATCGGACCTTAATATTGACCTATAATTTTTAAATTGTACCACGTATTATATTACAGGGTAATAGTGTACCTTACCACAGGAAATAATTATAGGTCAATTAGGTGGTACACAGCGTGACCCTAAAGTTTACTATGTATGCCTATGCGAAATAGAGTGTTCTGAGAAGCTTAAAATGAGAAAATAAGTGTTCTAAAATGCTTTAAAAATTCAAAGACATCTTTCAATGGTTAACTAACGCAAGGCGCCATATCAGACCTTAATATTGACCCATAATATTTAAATTGGACCAGGTATTATATTACAGGGTAATAGTGTACCCTACCACAGGAAATAATTATAGGTCAATTAGGGGGTACACTATGTATATTTTAAATAGTGCATTAAAACAAGGAAATACGAAGACATTTTTCAATGTTAACTAACGGCACGGTATCGGAACTTAATATTGACCTATAATTTTTAAATTGGACCACGTATTATATTACAGGGTAATAGTGTACCCTACCACAGGAAATAATTATAGGTCATTTAGGGGGTACACAGCGTGACCCTAAATTTTACTATGTATGCCTATGCGAAATAATGTGTTCTGAGAAGCTTAAAATGAAGAAATAAGCGTTCTAAAATGCTTTAAAAATTCAAAGACATCTTTAAATGGTTAACTAACGCAAGGCGCAATATCAGACCTTAATATTGAGACATAAAATTTAAATTGGACCAGGTATTATATTACAGGGTAATAGTGTACCCTACCAAAGGAAATAATTATAGGTCAATTAGGGGGTACACAGCGTGACCCTAAAGTTTACTATGTATGCCTATGCGAAATAAAGTGTTCTGAGAAGCTTAAAATGAGGAAATAAGCGTTCTAAAATGCTTTAAAAATTCAAAGACATTTTTCTATGTTAACTAACGGCACGGTATCGGACCTTAATATTGACCTATAATTTTTAAATTGGACCACGTATTATATTACAGGGTAATAGTGTACCCTACCACAGGAAATAATTATAGGTCATTTAGGGGGTACACAGCGTGACCCTAAATTTTACTATGTATGCCTATGCGAAATAGAGTGTTCTGAGATGCTTAAAAAGAAGAAATAAGCGTTCAAAAATGCTTTAAAAATTCAAAGACATCTTCCAATGGTTAACTAACGCAAGGCGCAATATCAGACCTTAATATTGACCCATAATATTTAAATTGGACCAGGTATTATATTACAGGGTAATAGTGTACCCTACCACAGGAAATAATTATAGGTCAATTAGGGGGTACACTATGTATATTTTAAATAGTGCATTAAAACAAGGAAATACGAAGACACTTTTCTATGTTAACTAACGACACGGTATCTGACCTTAATATTGACCTATAATTTTTAAATTGGACCACGTATTATATTACAGGGTTATAGTGTACCCTACCACAGGAAATAATTATAGGTCAATTAAGGGGTACACAGAGTGACCCTAAAGTTTACTATATATGCCTATACGAAATAGAGTGTTCTGAGATGCTTAAAATGAAGAAATAAGCGTTCTAAAATGCTTTAAAAATTCAAAAACATCTTTCAATGGTTAACTAACGCAAGGCGCAATATCAGACCTTAATATTGACCCATAATATTTAAATTGGACCAGGTATTATATTACAGGGTAATAGTGTACCCTACCACAGGAAATAATTATAGGTCAATTAGGGGGTACACTATGTATATTTTAAATAGTGCATTAAAACAAGGAAATACGAAGACACTTTTCTATGTTAACTAACGGCACGGTATCGGACCTTAATATTGACCTATAATTTTTAAATTGGTCCACGTATTATATTACAGGGTTATAGTGTACCCTACCACAGGAAATAATTATAGGTCAATTAGGGGGTACATAGAGTTACCCTAAAGTTTGCTATGTATGCCTATGCGAAATAAAGTGTTCTGAGAAGCTTAAAATGAGGAAATAAGCGTTCTAAAATGCTTTAAAAATTCAAAGACATTTTTCTATGTTAACTAACGGCACGGTATCGGACCTTAATATTGACCTATAATTTTTAAATTGGACCACCTATTATATTACAGGGTAATAATGTACCCTACCACAGGAAATAATTATAGGTCATTTAGGGGGTACACTATGTATATTTTAAATAGTGCATTAAAACAAGGAAATACGAAGACACTTTTCTATGTTAACTAACGGCACGGTATCGGACCTTAATATTGACCTATAATTTTTAAATTGTACCACGTATTATATTACAGGGTAATAGTGTACCTTACCACAGGAAATAATTATAGGTCAATTAGGTGGTACACAGCGTGACCCTAAAGTTTACTATGTATGCCTATGCGAAATAGAGTGTTCTGAGAAGCTTAAAATGAGGAAATAAGTGTTCTAAAATGCTTTAAAAATTCAAAGACATCTTTCAATGGTTAACTAACGCAAGGCGCCATATCAGACCTTAATATTGACCCATAATATTTAAATTGGACCAGGTATTATATTACAGGGTAATAGTGTACCCTACCACAGGAAATAATTATAGGTCAATTAGGGGGTACACTATGTATATTTTAAATAGTGCATTAAAACAAGGAAATACGAAGACATTTTTCAATGTTAACTAACGGCACGGTATCGGAACTTAATATTGACCTATAATTTTTAAATTGGACCACGTATTATATTACAGGGTAATAGTGTACCCTACCACAGGAAATAATTATAGGTCATTTAGGGGGTACACAGCGTGACCCTAAATTTTACTATGTATGCCTATGCGAAATAGAGTGTTCTGAGAAGCTTAAAATGAAGAAATAAGCGTTCTAAAATGCTTTAAAAATTCAAAGACATCTTTAAATGGTTAACTAACGCAAGACGCAATATCAGACCTTAATATTGAGACATAAAATTTAAATTGGACCAGGTATTATATTACAGGGTAATAGTGTACCCTACCAAAGGAAATAATTATAGGTCAATTAGGGGGTACACAGCGTGACCCTAAAGTTTACTATGTATGCCTATGCGAAATAAAGTGTTCTGAGAAGCTTAAAATGAGGAAATAAGCGTTCTAAAATGCTTTAAAAATTCAAAGACATTTTTCTATGTTAACTAACGGCACGGTATCGGACCTTAATATTGAACTATAATTTTTAAATTGGACCACGTATTATATTACAGGGTAATAGTGTACCCTACCACAGGAAATAATTATAGGTCATTTAGGGGGTACACAGCGTGACCCTAAATTTTACTATGTATGCCTATGCGAAATAGAGTGTTCTGAGATGCTTAAAAAGAAGAAATAAGCGTTCAAAAATGCTTTAAAAATTCAAAGACATCTTCCAATGGTTAACTAACGCAAGGCGCAATATCAGACCTTAATATTGACCCATAATATTTAAATTGGACCAGGTATTATATTACAGGGTAATAGTGTACCCTACCACAGGAAATAATTATAGGTCAATTAGGGGGTACACTATGTATATTTTAAATAGTGCATTAAAACAAGGAAATACGAAGACACTTTTCTATGTTAACTAACGGCACGGTATCGGACCTTAATATTGACCTATAATTTTTAAATTGGACCACGTATTATATTACAGGGTTATAGTGTACCCTACCACAAGAAATAATTATAGGTCAATTAGGGGGTACACAGAGTGACCCTAAAGTTTACTATATATGCCTATACGAAATAGAGTGTTCTGAGATGCTTAAAATGAAGAAATAAGCGTTCTAAAATGCTTTAAAAATTCAAAAACATCTTTCAATGGTTAACTAACGCAAGGCGCAATATCAGACCTTAATATTGACCCATAATATTTAAATTGGACCAGGTATTATATTACAGGGTAATAGTGTACCCTACCACAGGAAATAATTATAGGTCAATTAGGGGGTACACTATGTATATTTTAAATAGTGCATTAAAACAAGGAAATACGAAGACACTTTTCTATGTTAACTAACGGCACGGTATCGGACCTTAATATTGACCTATAATTTTTAAATTGTACCAAGTATTATATTACAGGGTAATAGTGTACCTTACCACAGGAAATAATTATAGGTCAATTAGGTGGTACACAGCGTGACCCTAAAATTTACTATGTATGCCTATGCGAAATAGAGTGTTCTGAGAAGCTTAAAATGAAGAAATAAGCGTTCTAAAATGCTTTAAAAATTCAAAGACATCTTTCAATGGTTAACTAACGCAAGGCGCGATATCAGACCTTAATATGGAACCATAATATTTCAATTGGAACAGGTATTATATTACAGGGTAATAGTGTACCCTACAACAGGAAATAATTATAGGTCAATTAGGGGGTACACTATGTATGTTTTAAATAGTGCATTAAAACAAGAAAATACGAAGACACTTTTCTATGTTAACTAACGGCACGGTATCGGACCTTAATATTGACCTATAATTTTTAAATTGGACCCCGTATTATATTACAGGGTTATAGTGTATCCTACCACAGGAAATAATTATAGGTCAATTAGGGGGTATACAGAGTGACCCTAAAGTTTACTATGTATGCCTATGCGAAATAAAGTGTTCTGAGAAGCTAAAAATGAGGAAATAAGCGTTCTAAAATGCTTTAAAAATTCAAAGACATTTTTCTGTGTTAACTAACGACACGGTATCGGACCTTAATATTGACCTATAATTTTTAAATTGGACCACGTATTATATTACAGGGTAATAGTGTACCCTACCACAGGAAATAATTATAGGTCATTTAGGGGGTACACAGCGTGACCCTAAATTTTACTATGTATGCCTATGCGAAATAGAGTGTTCTGAGATGCTTAAAATGAAGAAATAAGCGTTCTAAAATGCTTTAAAAATTCAAAGACATCTTCCAATGGTTAACTAACGCAAGTCGCAATATCAGACCTTAATATTGACCCATAATATTTAAATTGGACCAGGTATTATATTACAGGGTAATAGTGTACCCTACCACAGGATATAATTATAGGTCAATTAGGGGGTACACTATGTATATTTTAAATAGTGCATTAAAACAAGGAAATACGAAGACACTTTTCTATGTTAACTAACGGCACGGTATCGGACCTTAATATTGACCTATAATTTTTAAATTGGACCACGTATTATATTACAGGGTAATAGTGTACCCTACCACAGGAAATAATTATAGGTCAATTAGGGGGTACACAGAGTGACCCTAAAGTTTACTATATATGCCTATGCGAAATAGAGTGTTCTGAGATGCTTAAAATGAAGAAATAAGCGTTCTAAAATGCTTTAAAAATTCAAAGACATCTTTCAATGGTTAACTAACGCAAGGCGCAATATCAGACCTTAATATTGACCCATAATATTTAAATTGGACCAGGTATTATATTACAGGGTAATAGTGTACCCAACCACAGGAAATAATTATAGGTCAATTAGGGGGTACACTATGTATATTTTAAATAGTGCATTAAAACAAGGAAATACGAAGACATTTTTCAATGTTAACTAACGGCACGGTATCGGAACTTAATATTGACCTATAATTTTTAAATTGGACCACGTATTATATTACTGGGTAATAGTGTACCCTACCACAGGAAATAATTATAGGTCATTTAGGGGGTACACAGCGTGACCCTAAATTTTACTATGTATGCCTATGCGAAATAGAGTGTTCTGAGAAGCTTAAAATGAAGAAATAAGCGTTCTAAAATGCTTTAAAAATTCAAAGACATCTTTCAATGTTAACTAACGGCACGGTATCGGACCTTAATATTGACCTATAATTTTTAAATTGGACCACGTATTATATTACAGGGTTATAGTGTACCCTACCACAGGAAATAATTATAGGTCAATTAGGGGGTACACAGAGTGACCCTAAAGTTTACTATGTATGCCTATGCGAAATAAAGTGTTCTGAGAAGCTAAAAATGAGGAAATAAGCGTTCTAAAATGCTTTAAAAATTCAAAGACATTTTTCTATGTTAACTAACGGCACGGTATCGGACCTTAATATTGACCTATAATTTTTAAATTGGACCACGTATTATATTACAGGGTAATAGTGTACCCTACCACAGGAAATAATTATAGGTCATTTAGGGGGTACACAGCGTGACCCTAAATTTTACTATGTATGCCTATGCGAAATAGAGTGTTCTGAGATGCTTAAAATGAAGAAATAAGCGTTCTAAAATGCTTTAAAAATTCAAAGACATCTTCCAATGGTTAACTAACGCAAGTCGCAATATCAGACCTTAATATTGACCCATAATATTTAAATTGGACCAGGTATTATATTACAGGGTAATAGTGTACCCTACCACAGGATATAATTATAGGTCAATTAGGGGGTACACTATGTATATTTTAAATAGTGCATTAAAACAAGGAAATACGAAGACACTTTTCTATGTTAACTAACGGCACGGTATCGGACCTTAATATTGACCTATAATTTTTAAATTGGACCACGTATTATATTACAGGGTAATAGTGTACCCTACCACAGGAAATAATTATAGGTCAATTAGGGGGTACACAGAGTGACCCTAAAGTTTACTATATATGCCTATGCGAAATAGAGTGTTCTGAGATGCTTAAAATGAAGAAATAAGCGTTCTAAAATGCTTTAAAAATTCAAAGACATCTTTCAATGGTTAACTAACGCAAGGCGCAATATCAGACCTTAATATTGACCCATAATATTTAAATTGGACCAGGTATTATATTACAGGGTAATAGTGTACCCTACCACAGGAAATAATTATAGGTCAATTAGGGGGTACACTGTGTATATTTTAAATAGTGCATTAAAACAAGGAAATACGAAGACATTTTTCAATGTTAACTAACGGCACGGTATCGGAACTTAATATTGACCTATAATTTTTAAATTGGACCACGTATTATATTACAGGGTAATAGTGTACCCTACCACAGGAAATAATTATAGGTCATTTAGGGGGTACACAGCGTGACCCTAAATTTTACTATGTATGCCTATGCGAAATAGAGTGTTCTGAGAAGCTTAAAATGAAGAAATAAGCGTTCTAAAATTCTTTAAAAATTCAAAGACATCTTTCAATGGTTAACTAACGCAAGGCGCAATATCAGACCTTAATATTGACCCATAAAATTTAAATTGGACCAGGTATTATATTACAGGGTAATAGTGTACCCTACCAAAGGAAATAATTATAGGTCAATTAGGGGGTACACAGCGTGACCCTAAAGTTTACTATGTATGCCTATGCGAAATAAAGTGTTCTGAGAAGCTTAAAATGAGGAAATAAGCGTTCTAAAATGCTTTAAAAATTCAAAGACATCTTCCAATGGTTAACTAACGCAAGGCGCAATATCAGACCTTAATATTGACCCATAATATTTAAATTGGACCAGGTATTATATTACAGGGTAATAGTGTACCCTACCACAGGAAATAATTATAGGTCAATTAGGGGGTACACTATGTATATTTTAAATAGTGCATTAAAACAAGGAAATACGAAGACACTTTTCTATGTTAACTAACGGCACGGTATCGGACCTTAATATTGACCTATAATTTTTAAATTGGACCACGTATTATATTACAGGGTTATAGTGTACCCTAAAACAGGAAATAATTATAGGTCAATTAGGGGGTACACAGAGTGACCCTAAAGTTTACTATATATGCCTATTCGAAATAGAGTGTTCTGAGATGCTTAAAATGAAGAAATAAGCGTTCTAAAATGCTTTAAAAATTCAAAGACATTTTTCTATGTTAACTAACGGCACGGTATCGGACCTTAATATTGACCTATAATTTTTAAATTGGACCACCTATTATATTACAGGGTAATAGTGTACCCTACCACAGGAAATAATTATAGGTCATTTAGGGGGTACACTATGTATATTTTAAATAGTGCATTAAAACAAGGAAATACGAAGACACATTTCTATGTTAACTAACGGCACGGTATCGGACCTTAATATTGACCTATAATTTTTAAATTGTACCACGTATTATATTACAGGGTAATAGTGTACCTTACCACAGGAAATAATTATAGGTCAATTAGGTGGTACACAGCGTGACCCTAAAATTTACTATGTATGCCTATGCGAAATAGAGTGTTCTGAGAAGCTTAAAATGAAGAAAAAAGCGTTCTAAAATGCTTTAAAAATTCAAAGACATCTTTCAATGGTTAACTAACGCAAGGCGCGATATCAGACCTTAATATGGAACCATAATATTTCAATTGGCCCAGGTATTATATTACAGGGTAATAGTGTACCCTACAACAGGAAATAATTATAGGTCAATTAGGGGGTACACTATGTATGTTTTAAATAGTGCATTAAAACAAGAAAATACGAAGACACTTTTCTATGTTAACTAACGGCATGGTATCGGACCTTAATATTGACCTATAATTTTTAAATTGGACCACGTATTATATTAAAGGGTAATAGTGTACCCTACCACAGGAAATAATTATAGGTCATTTAGGGGGTACACAGCGTGACCCTAAATTTTACTATGTATGCCTAAGCGAAATAGAGTGTTCTGAGATGCTTAAAATGAAGAAATAAGCGTTCTAAAATGCTTTAAAAATTCAAAGACATCTTTCAATGGTTAACTAACGCAAGGCGCAATATCAGACCTTTATATTGACCCATAATATTTAAATTGGACCAGGTATTATATTACAGGGTAATAGTGTACCCTACCACAGGAAATAATTATAGGTCAATTAGGGGGTACACTATGTATATTTTAAATAGTGCATTAAAACAATGAAATACGAAGACATTTTTCAATGTTAACTAACGGCACGGTATCGGAACTTAATATTGACCTATAATTTTTAAATTGGACCACGTATTATATTACAGGGTAATAGTGTACCCTACCACAGGAAATAATTATAGGTCATTTAGGGGGTACACAGCGTGACCCTAAATTTTACTATGTATGCCTATGCGAAATAGAGTGTTCTGAGAAGCTTAAAATAAAGAAATAAGCGTTCTAAAATGCTTTAAAAATTCAAAGACATCTTTCAATGGTTAACTAACGCAAGGCGCAATATCAGACCTTAATATTGACCCATAAAATTTAAATTGGACCAGGTATTATATTACAGGGTAATAGTGTACCATACCAAAGGAAATAATTATAGGTCAATTAGGGGGTACACAGCGTGACCCTAAAGTTTACTATGTATGCCTATGCAAAATAAAGTGTTCTGAGAAGCTTAAAATGAGGAAATAAGCGTTCTAAAATGCTTTAAAAATTCAAAGACATTTTTCTATGTTAACTAACGGCACGGTATCGGACCTTAATATTGACCTATAATTTTTAAATTGGACCACGTATTATATTACAGGGTAATAGTGCACCCTACCACAGGAAATAATTATAGGTCATTTAGGGGGTACACAGCGTGACCCTAAATTTTACTATGTATGCCTATGCGAAATAGAGTGTTCTGAGATTCTTAAAATGAAGAAATAAGCGTTCTAAAATGCTTTAAAAATTCAAAAACATCTTTCAATGGTTAACTAACGCAATTCGCAATATCAGACCTTAATATTGACCCATAATATTTAAATTGGACCAGGTATTATATTACAGGGTAATAGTGTACCCTACCACAGGAAATAATTATAGGTCAATTAGGGGGTACACTATGTATATTTTAAATAGTGCATTAAAACAAGGAAATACGAAGACACTTTTCTATGTTAACTAACGGCACGGTATCGGACCTTAATATTGACCTATAATTTTTAAATTGGACCACGTATTATATTATAGGGTAATATTGTACCTTACCACAGGAAATAATTATAGGTCAATTAGGTGGTACACAGCGTGACCCTAAAATTTACTATGTATGCCTATGCGAAATAGAGTGTTCTGAGAAGCTTAAAATGAGGAAATAAGCGTTCTAAAATGCTTTAAAAATTCAAAAACATTTTTCTATGTTAACTAACGGCACGGTATCGGACCTTATTATTGACCTATAATTTTTAAATTGTACCACGTATTATATTAAAGGGTAATAGTGTACCCTACTACAGGAAATAATTATAGGTCATTTAGGGGGTACACAGCTTGACCCTAAATTTTACTATGTATGCCTATGCGAAATAGAGTGTTCTGAGATGCTTAAAATGAAGAAATAAGCGTTCTAAAATGCTTTAAAAATTCAAAGACATATTTCAATGGTTAACTAACGCAAGGCGCAATATCAGACCTTAATATTGACCCATAATATTTAAATTGGACCAGGTTTTATATTACAGGGTAATAGTGTACCCTACCACAGGAAATAATTATAGGTCAATTAGGGGGTACACTATGTATATTTTAAATAGTGCATTAAAACAAGGAAATACGAAGACATTTTTCAATGTTAACTAACGGCACGGTATCGGAACTTAATATTGACCTATAATTTTTAAATTCGACCACGTATTATATTACAGGGTAATAGTGTACCCTACCACAGGAAATAATTATAGGTCATTTAGGGGGTACACAGCGTGACCCTAAATTTTACTATGTATGCCTATGCGAAATAGAGTGTTCTGAGAAGCTTAAAATAAAGAAATAAGCGTTCTAAAATGCTTTAAAAATTCAAAGACATCTTTCAATGGTTAACTAACGCAAGGCGCAATATCAGACCTTAATATTGACCCATAAAATTTAAATTGGACCAGGTATTTTATTACAGGGTAATAGTGTACCCTACCAAAGGAAATAATTATAGGTCAATTAGGGGGTACACAGCGTGACCCTAAAGTTTACTATGTATGCCTATGCAAAATAAAGTGTTCTGAGAAGCTTAAAATGAGGATATAAGCGTTCTAAAATGCTTTAAAAATTCAAAGACATTTTTCTATGTTAACTAACGGCACGGTATCGGACCTTAATATTGACCTATAATTTTTAAATTGGACCACGTATTATATTACAGGGTAATAGTGCACCCTACCACAGGAAATAATTATAGGTCATTTAGGGGCTACACAGCGTGACCCTAAATTTTACTATGTATGCCTATGCGAAATAGAGTGTTCTGAGATGCTTAAAATGAAGAAATAAGCGTTCTAAAATGCTTTAAAAATTCAAAAACATCTTTCAATGGTTAACTAACGCAATTCGCAATATCAGACCTTAATATTGACCCATAATATTTAAATTGGACCAGGTATTATATTACAGGGTAATAGTGTACCCTACCACAGGAAATAATTATAGGTCGATTAGGGGGTACACTATGTATATTTTAAATAGTGCATTAAAACAAGGAAATACGAAGACACTTTTCTATGTTAACTAACGGCACGGTATCGGACCTTAATATTGACCTATAATTTTTAAACTGGACCACGTATTATATTACAGGGTTATAGTGTACCCTACCACAGGAAATAATTATAGGTCAATTAGGGGGTACACAGAGTGACCATAAAGTTTACTATGTATGCCTATTCGAAATAAAGTGTTCTGAGTAGCTTAAAATGAGGAAATAAGCGTTCTAAAATGCTTTAAAAATTCAAAGACATTTTTCTATGTTAACTAACTTCACGGTATCGGACCTTAATATTGACCTATAATTTTTAAATTGGACCACCTATTATATTACAGGGTAATAGTGTACCCTACCACAGGAAATAATTATAGGTCATTTAGGGGGTACACTATGTATATTTTAAATAGTGCATTAAAACAAGGAAATACGAAAACACTTTTCTATGTTAACTAACGGCACGGTATCGGACCTTAATATTGACCTATAATTTTTAAATTGTACCACGTATTATATTACAGGGTAATAGTGTACCTTACCACAGGAAATAATTATAGGTCAATTAGGTGGTACACAGCGTGACCCTAAAATTTACTATGTATGCCTATGCGAAATAGAGTGTTCTGAGAAGCTTAAAATGAAGAAATAAGCGTTCTAAAATGCTTTAAAAATTCAAAGACATCTTTCAATGGTTAACTAACGCAAGGCGCGATATCAGACCTTAATATGGAACCATAATATTTCAATTGGACCAGGTATTATATTACAGGGTAATTGTGTACCCTACAACAGGAAATAATTATAGCTTAATTAGGGGGTACACTATGTATGTTTTAAATAGTGCATTAAAACAAGAAAATACGAAGACACTTTTCTATGTTAACTAACGGCTCGGTATCGGACCTTAATATTGACCTATAATTTTTAAATTGGACCACGTATTATATTACAGGGTTATAGTGTACCCTACCACAGGAAATAATTATAGGTCAATTAGGGGGTACACAGAGTGACCCTAAAGTTTACTATGTATGCCGTTGCGAAATAAAGTGTTCTGAGAAGCTTAAAATGAGGAAATAAGCGTTCTAAAATGCTTTAAAAATTCAAAGACATTTTTCTATGTTAACTAACGGCACGGTATCGGACCTTATTATTGACCTATAATTTTTAAATTGGACCACGTATTATATTACAGGGTAATAGTGTACCCTACCACCGGAAATAATTATAGGTCATTTAGGGGGTACACAGCGTGACCCTAAATTTTACTATGTATGCCTATGCGAAATAGAGTGTTCTGAGATGCTTAAAATGAAGAAATAAGCGTTCTAAAATGCTTTAAAAATTCAAAGACATCTTTCAATGGTTAACTAACGCAAGGCGCAATATCAGACCTTAATATTGACCCATAATATTTAAATTGGACCAGGTATTATATTACAGGGTAATAGTGTACCCTACCACAGGAAATAATTATAGGTCAATTAGGGGGTACACTATGTATATTTTAAATAGTGCATTAAAACAAGGAAATACGAAGACACTTTTCTATGTTAACTAACGGCACGGTATCGGACCTTAATATTGACCTATAATTTTTAAATTGGACCACGTATTATATTACAGGGTTATAGTGTACCCTACCACAGGAAATAATTATAGGTCAATTAGGGGGTACGCAGAGTGACCCTAAAGTTTACTATGTATGCCTATGCGAAATAAAGTGTTCTGAGAAGCTTAAAATGAGGAAATAAGCGTTCTAAAATGCTTTAAAAATTCAATGACATTTTTCTATGCTAACTAACGGCACGGTATCGGACCTTAATATTGACCTATAATTTTTAAATTGGACCACCTATTATATTACAGGGTAATAGTGTACCTTACCACAGGAAATAATTATAGGTCAATTAGGGGGTACACAGCGTGACCCTAAAGTTTACTATGTATGCCTATGCGAAATAAAGTGTTCTGAGAAGCTTAAAATGAAGAAATAAGCGTTCTAAAATGCTTTAAAAATTCAAAGACATCTTTCAATGGTTAACTAACGCAAGGCGCAATATCAAACCTTAATATTGACCCATAATATTTAAATTGAACCAGGTATTGTATTACAGGGTAATAGTGTACCCTACCACAGGAAATAATTATAGGTCAATTAGGGGGTACACTATGTATATTTTAAATAGTGCATTAAAACAAGGAAATACGAAGACACTTTTCTATGTTAACTAACGGCACGGTATCGGACCTTAATATTGACCTATAATTTTTAAATTGGACCACGTATTATATTACAGGGTTATAGTGTTCCCTACCACAGGAAATAATTATAGGTCATTTAGGGGGTACACAGCGTGACCCTAAATTTTACTATGTATGCCTATGCGAAATAGAGTGTTCTGAGATGCTTAAAATGAAGAAATAAGCGTTCTAAAATGCTTTAAGAATTCAAAGACATCTTTCAATGGTTAACTAACGCAAGGCGCAATATCAGACCTTAATATTGACCCATAATATTTAAATTGGACCAGGTATTATATTACAGGGTAATAGTGTACCCTACCAAAGGAAATAATTATAGGTCAATTAGGGGGTACACAGCGTGACCCTAAAGTTTACTATGTATGCCTATGCAAAATAAAGTGTTCTGAGAAGCTTAAAATGAGGAAATAAGCGTTCCAAATGCTTTAAAAATTCAAAGACATTTTTCTATGTTAACTAACGGCACGGTATCGGACCTTAATATTGACCTATAATTTTTAAATTGGACAACGTATTATATTACAGGGTAATAGTGCACCCTACCACAGGAAATAATTATAGGTCAATTAGGGGGTACACTATGTATATTTTAAATAGTGCATTAAAACAAGGAAATACGAAGACACTTTTCTATGTTAACTAACGGCACGGTATCGGACCTTAATATTGACCTATAATTTTTAAATTGTACCACGTATTATATTACAAGGTAATAGTGTACCTTACCACAGGAAATAATTATAGGTCAATTAGGTGGTACACAGCGTGACCCTAAAATTTACTATGTATGCCTATGCGAAATAGAGTGCTCTGAGAAGCTTAAAATGAAGAAATAAGCGTTCTAAAATGCTTTAAAAATTCAAAGACATTTTTCTATGTTAACTAACGGCACGGTATCGGACCTTATTATTGACCTATAATTTTTAAATTGAACCAGGTATTATATTACAGGGTAATAGTGTACCCAAACCAAAGGAAATAATTATAGGTCAATTAGGGTGTACACAGCGTGACCCTAAAGTTTACTATGTATGCCTATGCGAAATAAATTGTTCTGAGAAGCTTAAAATGAGGAAATAAGCGTTCTAAAATGCTTTAAAAATTCAAAGACATTTTTCTATGTTAACTAACGGCACGGTATCGGACCTTAATATTGACCTATAATTTTTAAATTGGACCACGTATTATATTACAGGGTAATAGTGTACCCTACCACAGGATATAATTATAGGTCATTTAGGGGGTACACAGCGTGACCCTAAATTTTACTATGTATGCCTATGCGAAATAGAGTGTTCTGAGATGCTTAAAATGAAGAAATAAGCGTTCTAAAATGCTTTAAAAATTCAAAGACATCTTTCAATGGTTAACTAACGCAAGGCGCAATATCAGACCTTAATATTGACCCATAATATTTAAATTGGAATAGGTATTATATTACAGGGTAATAGTGTACCCTACCACAGGAAATAATTATAGGTCAATTAGGGGGTACACTATGTATATTTTAAATAGTGCATTAAAACAAGGAAATACGAAGACACTTTTCTATGTTAACTAACGGCACGGTATCGGACCTTAATATTGACCTATAATTTTTAAATTGTACCACGTATTATATTACAGGGTAATAGTGTACCTTACCACAGGAAATAATTATAGGTCAATTAGGTGGTACACAGCGTGACCCTAATATTTACTATGTATGCCTATGCGAAATAGAGTGTTCTGAGAAGCTTAAAATGAAGAAATAAGCGTTCTAAAATGCTTTAAAAATTCAAAGACATCTTTCAATGGTTAACTAACGCAAGGCGCAATATCAGACCTTAATATTGACCCATAATATTTAAATTGGACCAGGTATTATATTACAGGGTAATAGTGTACCCTACCACAGGAAATAATTATAGGTCAATTAGGGGGTACACTATGTATATTTTAAATAGTGCATTAAAACAAGGAAATACAAAGACACTTTTCTATGTTAACTAACGGCACGGTATCGGACCTTAATATTGACCTATAATTTTTAAATTGGACCACGTATTATATTACAGGGTTATAGTGTACCCTACCACAGGAAATAATTATAGGTCAATTAGGGGGTACGCAGAGTGACCCTAAAGTTTTCTATGTATGCCTATGCGAAATGAAGTGTTCTGAGAAGCTTAAAATGAGGAAATAAGCGTTCTAAAATGCTTTAAAAATTCATAGACATTTTTCTATGCTAACTAACGGCACGGTATCGGACCTTAATATTGACCTATAATTTTTAAATTGGACCACCTATTATATTACAGGGTAATAGTGTACCCTACCACAGGAAATAATTATAGGTCAATTAGGGGGTACACAGCGTGACCCTAAAGTTTACTATGTATGCCTATGCGAAATAAAGTGTTCTGAGAAGCTTAAAATGAAGAAATAAGTCTTCTAAAATGCTTTAAAAATTCAAAGACATCTTTCAATGGTTAACTAACGCAAGGCGCGATATCAGACCTTAATATGGAACCATAATATTTCAATTGGACCAGGTATTATATTACAGGGTAATAGTGTACCCTACCACAGGAAATAATTATAGGTCAATTAGGGGGTACACTATGTATATTTTAAATAGTGCATTAAAACAAGGAAATACGAAGACACTTTTCTATGTTAACTAACGGCACGGTATCGGACCTTAATATTGACCTATAATTTTTAAATTGGACCACGTATTATATTACAGGGTTATAGTGTAGCCTACCACAGGAAATAATTATAGGTCAATTAGGGGGTACGCAGAGTGACCCTAAAGTTTTCTATGTATGCCTATGCGAAATGAAGTGTTCTGAGAAGCTTAGAATGAGGAAATAAGCGTTCTAAAATGCTTTAAAAATTCAAAGACATTTTTCTATGCTAACTAACGGCACGGTATCGGACCTTAATATTGACCTATAATTTTTAAATTGGACCACCTATTATATTACAGGGTAATAGTGTACCCTACCACAGGAAATAATTATAGGTCAATTAGGGGGTACACAGCGTGACCCTAAAGTTTACTATGTATGCCTATGCGAAATAAAGTGTTCTGAGAAGCTTAAAATGAAGAAATAAGCGTTCTAAAATGCTTTAAAAATTCAAAGACATCTTTCAATGGTTAACTAACGCAAGGCGCAATATCAAACCTTAATATTGACCCATAATATTTAAATTGAACCAGGTATTGTATTACAGGGTAATAGTGTACCCTACCACAGGAAATAATTATAGGTCAATTAGGGGGTACACTATGTATATTTTAAATAGTGCATTAAAACAAGGAAATACGAAGACATTTTTCAATGTTAACTAACGGCACGGTATCGGAACTTAATATTGACCTATAATTTTTAAATTGGACCAGGTATTATATTACAGGGTAATAGTGTACCCCACCAAAGGAAATAATTATAGGTCAATTAGGGGGTACACAGCGTGACCCTAAAGTTTACTATGTATGCATATGCGAAATAAAGTGTTCTGAGAAGCTTAAAATGAGGAAATAAGCGTTCTAAAATGCTTTAAAAATTCAAAGACATTTTTCTATGTTAACTAACGGCACGGTATCGGACCTTATTATTGACCTATAATTTTTAAATTGGACCAGGTATTATATTACAGGGTAATAGTGTACCCCACCAAAGGAAATAATTATAGGTCAATTAGGGGGTACACAGCGTGACCCTAAAGTTTACTATGTATGCATATGCGAAATAAAGTGTTCTGAGAAGCTTAAAATGAGGAAATAAGCGTTCTAAAATGCTTTAAAAATTCAAAGACATTTTTCTATGTTAACTAACGGCACGGTATCGGACCTTAATATTGACCTATAATTTTTAAATTGGACCACGTATTATATTACAGGGTAATAGTGTACCCTACCACAGGATATAATTATAGGTCATTTAGGGGGTACACAGCGTGACCCTAAATTTTACTATGTATGCCTATGCGAAATAGAGTGTTCTGAGATGCTTAAAATGAAGAAATAAGCGTTCTAAAATGCTTTAAAAATTCAAAGACATCTTTCAATGGTTAACTAACGCAAGGCGCAATATCAGACCTTAATATTGACCCATAATATTTAAATTGGAATAGGTATTATATTACAGGGTAATAGTGTACCCTACCACAGGAAATAATTATAGGTCAATTAGGGGGTACACTATGTATATTTTAAATAGTGCATTAAAACAAGGAAATACGAAGACACTTTTCTATGTTAACTAACGGCACGGTATCGGACCTTAATATTGACCTATAATTTTTAAATTGTACCACGTATTATATTACAGGGTAATAGTGTACCTTACCACAGGAAATAATTATAGGTCAATTAGGTGGTACACAACGTGACCCTAAAATTTACTATGTATGCCTATGCGAAATAGAGTGTTCTGAGAAGCTTAAAATGAAAAAATAAGCGTTCTAAAATGCTTTAAAAATTCAAAGACATCTTTCAATGGTTAACTAACGCAAGGCGCAATATCAGACCTTAATATTGACCCATAATATTTAAATTGGACCAGGTATTATATTACAGGGTAATAGTGTACCCTACCACAGGAAATAATTATAGGTCAATTAGGGGGTACACTATGTATATTTTAAATAGTGCATTAAAACAAGGAAATACGAAGTCATTTTTCAATGTTAACTAACGGCACGGTATCGGAACTTAATATTGACCTATAATTTTTAAATTGGACCACGTATTATATTACAGGGTAATAGTGTACCCTACCACAGGAAATAATTATAGGTCATTTAGGGGGTACACAGCGTGACCCTAAATTTTACTATGTATGCCTATGCGAAATAGAGTGTTCTGAGAAGCTTAAAATGAAGAAATAAGCGTTCTAAAATGCTTTAAAAATTCAAAGACATCTTTCAATGGTTAACTAACGCAAGGCGCAATATCAGACCTTAATATTGACCCATAAAATTTAAATTGGACCAGGTATTATATTACAGGGTAATATAATACCTAGTGTACCCTACCAAAGGAAATAATTATAGGTCAATTAGGGGGTACACAGCGTGACCCTAAAGTTTACTATGTATGCCTATGCAAAATAAAGTGTTCTGAGAAGCTTAAAATGAGGAAATAAGCGTTCTAAAATGCTTTAAAAATTCAAAGACATTTTTCTATGTTAACTAACGGCCGGGTATCGGACCTTAATATTGACCTATAATTTTTAAATTGGACCACGTATTATATTACAGGGTAATAGTGCACCCTACCACAGGAAATAATTATAGGTCATTTTGGGGGTACACAGCGTGACCCTAAATTTTACTATGTATGCCTATGCGAAATAGAGTGTTCTGAGATGCTTAAAATGAAGAAATAAGCGTTCTAAAATGCTTTAAAAATTCAAAGACATCTTCCAATGGTTAACTAACGCAAGGCGCAATATCAGACCTTAATATTGACCCATAATATTTAAATTGGACCAGGTATTATATTGCAGGGTAATAGTGTACCCTACCACAGGAAATTATTATAGGTCAATTAGGGGGTACACTATGTATATTTTAAATAGTGCATTAAAACAAGGATATACGAAGACACTTTTCTATGTTAACTAACGGCACGGTATCGGACCTTAATATTGACCTTTAAATTTTAAATTGGACCACGTATTATATTACAGGGTTATAGTGTACCCTACCACAGGAAATAATTATAGGTCAATTAGGGGGTACACAGAGTGACCCTAAAGTTTACTATATATATGCCTATGCGAAATAGAGTGTTCTGAGATGCTTAAAATGAAGAAATAAGCGTTCTAAAATGCTTTAAAAATTCAAAAACATCTTTCAATGGTTAACTAACGCAATTCGCAATATCAGACCTTAATATTGACCCATAATATTTAAATTGGACCAGGTATTATATTACAGGGTAATAGTGTACCCTACCACAGGAAATAATTATAGGTCAATTAGGGGGTACACTATGTATATTTTAAATAGTGCATTAAAACAAGGAAATACGAAGACACTTTTCTATGTTAACTAACGGCACGGTATCGGACCTTAATATTGACCTATAATTTTTAAACTGGACCACGTATTATATTACAGGGTTATAGTGTACCCTACCACAGGAAATAATTATAGGACAATTAGGGGGTACACGGAGTGACCCTAAAGTTTACTATGTATGCCTATGCGAAATAAAGTGTTCTGAGAAGCTTAAAATGAGGAAATAAGCGTTCTAAAATGCTATAAAAATTCAAAGACATTTTTCTATGTTAACTAACTTCACGGTATCGGACCTTAATATTGACCTATAATTTTTAAATTGGACCACCTATTATATTACAGGGTAATAGTGTACCCTACCACAGGAAATAATTATAGGTCATTTAGGGGGTACACTATGTATATTTTAAATAGTGCATTAAAACAAGGAAATACGAAGACACTTTTCTATGTTAACTAACGGCACGGTATCGGACCTTAATATTGACCTATAATTTTTAAATTGTACCACGTATTATATTACAGGGTAATAGTGTACCTTACCAAAGGAAATAATTATAGGAAATTAGGTGGTACACAGCGTGACCCTAAAATTTACTATGTATGCCTATGCGAAATAGAGTGTTCTGAGAAGCTTAAAATGAAGAAATAAGCGTTCTAAAATGCTTTAAAAATTCAAAGACATCTTTCAATGGTTAACTAACGCAAGGCGCGATATCAGACCTTAATATGGAACCATAATATTTCAATTGGACCAGGTATTATATTACAGGGTAATAGTGTACCCTACAACAGGAAATAATTATAGGTCAATTAGGGGGTACACTATGTATGTTTTAAATAGTGCATTAAAACAAGAAAATACGAAGACACTTTTCTATGTTAACTAACGGCACGGTATCGGACCTTAATATTGACCTATAATTTTTAAATTGGACCATGTATTATATTACAGGGTTATAGTGTACCCTACCACAGGAAATAATTATAGGTCAATTAGGGGGTACACAGAGTGACCCTAAAGTTTACTATGTATGCCGTTGCGAAATAAAGTGTTCTGAGAAGCTTAAAATGAGGAAATAAGCGTTCTAAAATGCTTTAAAAATTCAAAGACACTTTTCTATGTTAACTAACGGCACGGTATCGGACCTTAATATTGACCTATAATTTTTAAATTGGACCACGTATTATATTACAGGGTTATAGTGTACCCTACCACAGGAAATAATTATAGGTCAATTAGGGGGTACACAGAGTGACCCTAAAGTTTACTATATATATGCCTATGCGAAATAGAGTGTTCTGAGATGCTTAAAATGAAGAAATAAGCGTTCTAAAATGCTTTAAAAATTCAAAAACATCTTTCAATTTTTAACTAACGCAATTCGCAATATCAGACCTTAATATTGACCCATAATATTTAAATTGGACCAGGTATTATATTACAGGGTAATAGTGTACCCTACCACAGGAAATAATTATAGGTCAATTAGGGGGTACACTATGTATATTTTAAATAGTGCATTAAAACAAGGAAATACGAAGACACTTTTCTATGTTAACTAACGGCACGGTATCGGACCTTAATATTGACCTATAATTTTTAAACTGGACCACGTATTATATTACAGGGTTATAGTGTACCCTACCACAGGAAATAATTATAGGACAATTAGGGGGTACACAGAGTGACCCTAAAGTTTACTATGTATGCCTATGCGAAATAAAGTGTTCTGAGAAGCTTAAAATGAGGAAATAAGCGTTCTAAAATGCTTTAAAAATTCAATGACATTTTTCTATGCTAACTAACGGCACGGTATCGGACCTTAATATTGACCTATAATTTTTAAATTGGATCACCTATTATATTACAGGGTAATAGTGTATCTTACCACAGGAAATAATTATAGGTCAATTAGGGGGTACACAGAGTGACCCTAAAGTTTACTATGTATGCCTATGCGAAATAAAGTGTTCTGAGAAGCTTAAAATGAAGAAATAAGCGTTCTAAAATGCTTTAAAAATTCAAAGACATCTTTCAATGGTTAACTAACGCAAGGCGCAATATCAAACCTTAATATTGACCCATAATATTTAAATTGAACCAGGTATTGTATTACAGGGTAATAGTGTACCCTACCACAGGAAATAATTATAGGTCAATTAGGGGGTACACTATGTATATTTTAAATAGTGCGTTAAAACAAGGAATTACAAAGACATTTTTCAATGTTAACTAACGGCACGGTATCGGAACTTAATATTGACCTATAATTTTTAAATTGGACCACGTATTATATTACAGGGTAATAGTGTGCCCTACCACAGGAAATAATTATAGGTCATTTAGGGGGTACACAGCGTAACCCTAAATTTTACTATGTATGCCTATGCGAAATAGAGTGCTCTGAGAAGCTTAAAATGAAGAAATAAGCGTTCTAAAATGCTTTAAAAATTCAAAGACATCTTTCAATGGTTAACTAACGCAAGGCGCAATATCAGACCTTAATATTGACCCAGAATATTTAAATTGGACCAGGTATTATATTACAGGGTAATAGTGTACCCCACCAAAGGAAATAATTATAGGTCAATTAGGGGGTACACAGCGTGACCCTAAAGTTTACTATGTATGCCTATGCGAAATAAAGTGTTCTGAGAAGCTTAAAATGAGGAAATAAGCGTTCTAAAATGCTTTAAAAATTCAAAGACATTTTTTTATGTTAACTAACGGCACGGTATCGGACCTTAATATTGACCTATAATTTTTAAATTGGACCACGTATTATATTACATGGTAATAGTGTACCCTACCACAGGATATAATTATAGGTCATTTAGGGGGTACACAGCGTGACCCTAAATTTTACTATGTATGCCTATGCGAAATAGAGTGTTCTGAGATGCTTAAAATGAAGAAATAAGCGTTCTAAAATGCTTTAAAAATTCAAAGACATCTTTCAATGGTTAACTAACGCAAGGCGCAATATCAGACCTTAATATTGACCCATAATATTTAAATTGGAATAGGTATTATATTACAGGGTAATAGTGTACCCTACCACAGGAAATAATTATAGGTCAATTAGGGGGTACACTATGTATATTTTAAATAGTGCATTAAAACAAGGAAATACGAATACACTTTTCTATGGTAACTAACGGCACGGTATCGGACCTTAATATTGACCTATAATTTTTAAATTGGACCACGTATTATATTACAGGGTTATAGTGTACCCTACCACAGGAAATAATTATAGGTCAATTAGGGGGTACACAGAGAGACCCTAAAGTTTACTATGTATGCCTATGCGAAATAAAGTGTTCTGAGAAGCTTAAAATGAGGAAATAAGCGTTCTAAAATGCTTTAAAAATTCAAAGACATTTTTCAATGTTAACTAACGGCACGGTATCGGTCCTTAATATTGACCTATAATTTTTAAATTGGACCACGTATTATATTACAGGGTAATAGTGTACCCTACCACAGGAAATAATTATAGGTAATTTAGGGGGTACACAGCGTGACCCTAAATTTTACTATGTATGCTTATGCGAAATAGAGTGTTCTGAGAAGCTTAAAATGAAGAAATAAGCGTTCTAAAATGCTTTAAAAATTCAAAGACATCTTTCAATGGTTAACTAGCGCAAGGCGCAATATCCGACCTTAATATTGACCCATAATATTTAAATTGGACCAGGTATTATATTACAGGGTAATAGTGTACCCTACCACAGGAAATAATTATAGGTCAATTAGGGGGTACACTATGTATATTTTAAATAGTGCATTAAAACAAGGAAATACGAAGACACTTTTCTATGTTAACTAACGGCACGGTATCGGACCTTAATATTGACCTATAATTTTTAAATTGTACCACGTATTATATTACAGGGTAATAGTGTTCCTTACCACAGGAAATAATTATAGGTCAATTAGGTGGTACACAGCGTGACCCTAAAATTTACTATGTATGTCTATGCGAAATAGAGTGTTCTGAGAAGCTTAAAATGAAGAAATTAGCGTTCTAAAATGCTTTAAAAATTCAAAGACATCTTTCAATTATTAACTAACGCAAGGCGCGATATCAGACCTTAATATGGAACCATAATATTTCAATTGGACCAGGTATTATATTACAGGGTAATAGTGTACCCTACCACAGGATATAATTATAGGTCATTTAGGGGGTACACAGCGTGACCCTAAATTTTACTATGTATGCCTAAGCGAAATAGAGTGTTCTGAGATGCTTAAAATGAAGAAATAAGCGTTCTAAAATGCTTTAAAAATTCAGACATCTTTCAATGGTTAACTAACGCAAGGCGCAATATCAGACCTTAATATTGACCCATAATATTTAAATTGGACCAGGTATTATATTACAGGGTAATAGTGTACCCTACCACAGGAAATAATTATAGGTCAATTAGGGGGTACACTATGTATATTTTAAATAGTGCATTAAAACAAGGAAATACGAAGACATTTTTCAATGTTAACTAACGGCACGGTATCGGAACTTAATATTGACCTATAATTTTTAAATTGGACCACGTATTATATTACAGGGTTATAGTGTACCCTACCACAGGAAATAATTATAGGTCATTTAGGGGGTACACAGCGTGACCCTAAATTTTACTATGTATGCCTATGCGAAATAGAGTGTTCTGAGAAGCTTAAAATGAAGAAATAAGCGTTCTAAAATGCTTTAAAAATTCAAAGACATCTTTCAATGGTTAACTAACGCAAGGCGCAATATCAGACCTTAATATTGACCCATAAAATTTAAATTGGACCAGGTATTATATTACAGGGTAATAGTGTACCCTACCAAAGGAAATAATTATAGGTCAATTAGGGGGTACACAGCGTGACCCTAAAGTTTACTATGTATGCCTATGCAAAATAAAGTGTTCTGAGAAGCTTAAAATGAGGAAATAAGCGTTCTAAAATGCTTTAAAAATTCAAAGACATTTTTCTATGTTAACTAACGGCCGGGTATCGGACCTTAATATTGACCTATAATTTTTAAATTGGACCACGTATTATATTACAGGGTAATAGTGCACCCTACCACAGGAAATAATTATAGGTCATTTTGGGGGTACACAGCGTGACCCTAAATTTTACTATGTATGCCTATGCGAAATAGAGTGTTCTGAGATGCTTAAAATGAAGAAATAAGCGTTCTAAAATGCTTTAAAAATTCAAAGACATCTTCCAATGGTTAACTAACGCAAGGCGCAATATCAGACCTTAATATTGACCCATAATATTTAAATTGGACCAGGTATTATATTACAGGGTAATAGTGTACCCTACCACAGGAAATTATTATAGGTCAATTAGGGGGTACACTATGTATATTTTAAATAGTGCATTAAAACAAGGATATACGAAGACACTTTTCTATGTTAACTAACGGCACGGTATCGGACCTTAATATTGACCTTTAAATTTTAAATTGGACCACGTATTATATTACAGGGTTATAGTGTACCCTACCACAGGAAATAATTATAGGTCAATTAGGGGGTACACAGAGTGACCCTAAAGTTTACTATATATATGCCTATGCGAAATAGAGTGTTCTGAGATGCTTAAAATGAAGAAATAAGCGTTCTAAAATGCTTTAAAAATTCAAAAACATCTTTCAATGGTTAACTAACGCAATTCGCAATATCAGACCTTAATATTGACCCATAATATTTAAATTGGACCAGGTATTATATTACAGGGTAATAGTGTACCCTACCACAGGAAATAATTATAGGTCAATTAGGGGGTACACTATGTATATTTTAAATAGTGCATTAAAACAAGGAAATACGAAGACACTTTTCTATGTTAACTAACGGCACGGTATCGGACCTTAATATTGACCTATAATTTTTAAACTGGACCACGTATTATATTACAGGGTTATAGTGTACCCTACCACAGGAAATAATTATAGGACAATTAGGGGGTACACGGAGTGACCCTAAAGTTTACTATGTATGCCTATGCGAAATAAAGTGTTCTGAGAAGCTTAAAATGAGGAAATAAGCGTTCAAAAATGCTATAAAAATTCAAAGACATTTTTCTATGTTAACTAACTTCACGGTATCGGACCTTAATATTGACCTATAATTTTAAAATTGGACCACCTATTATATTACAGGGTAATAGTGTACCCTACCACAGGAAATAATTATAGGTCATTTAGGGGGTACACTATGTATATTTTAAATAGTGCATTAAAACAAGGAAATACGAAGACACTTTTCTATGTTAACTAACGGCACGGTATCGGACCTTAATATTGACCTATAATTTTTAAATTGTAAAACGTATTATATTACAGGGAAATAGTGTACCTTAAAAAAGGAAATAATTATAGGAAATTAGGTGGTACACAGCGTGACCCTAAAATTTACTATGTATGCCTATGCGAAATAGAGTGTTCTGAGAAGCTTAAAATGAAGAAATAAGCGTTCTAAAATGCTTTAAAAATTCAAAGACATCTTTCAATGGTTAACTAACGCAAGGCGCGATATCAGACCTTAATATGGAACCATAATATTTCAATTGGACCAGGTATTATATTTCAGGGTAATAGTGTACCCTACAACAGGAAATAATTATAGGTCAATTAGGGGGTACACTATGCATGTTTTAAATAGTGCATTAAAACAAGAAAATACGAAGACACTTTTCTATGTTAACTAACGGCACGGTATCGGACCTTAATATTGACCTATAATTTTTAAATTGGACCATGTATTATATTACAGGGTTATAGTGTACCCTACCACAGGAAATAATTATAGGTCAATTAGGGGGTACACAGCGTGACCCTAAAGTTTACTATGTATGCCTATGCGAAATAAAGTGTTCTGAGAAGCTTAAAATGAGGAAATAAGCGTTCTAAAATGCTTTAAAAATTCAAAGACATTTTTTTATGTTAACTAACGGCACGGTATCGGACCTTAATATTGACCTATAATTTTTAAATTGGACCACGTATTATATTACAGGGTAATAGTGTACCCTACCACAGGATATAATTATAGGTCATTTAGGGGGTACACAGCGTGACCCTAAATTTTACTATGTATGCCTATGCGAAATAGAGTGTTCTGAGATGCTTAAAATGAAGAAATAAGCGTTCTAAAATGCTTTAAAAATTCAAAGACATCTTTCAATGGTTAACTAACGCAAGGCGCAATATCAGACCTTAATATTGACCCATAATATTTAAATTGGAATAGGTATTATATTACAGGGTAATAGTGTACCCTACCACAGGAAATAATTATAGGTCAATTAGGGGGTACACTATGTATATTTTAAATAGTGCATTAAAACAAGGAAATACGAATACACTTTTCTATGTTAACTAACCGCACGGTATCGGACCTTAATATTGACCTATAATTTTTAAATTGGACCACGTATTATATTACAGGGTTATAGTGTACCCTACCACAGGAAATAATTATAGGTCAATTAGGGGGTACACAGAGAGACCCTAAAGTTTACTATGTATGCCTATGCGAAATAAAGTGTTCTGAGAAGCTTAAAATGAGGAAATAAGCGTTCTAAAATGCTTTAAAAATTCAAAGACATTTTTCAATGTTAACTAACGGCACGGTATCGGTCCTTAATATTGACCTATAATTTTTAAATTGGACCACGTATTATATTACAGGGTAATAGTGTACCCTACCACAGGAAATAATTATAGGTCATTTAGGGGGTACACAGCGTGACCCTAAATTTTACTATGTATGCTTATGCGAAATAGAGTGTTCTGAGAAGCTTAAAATGAAGAAATAAGCGTTCTAAAATGCTTTAAAAATTCAACGACATCTTTCAATGGTTAACTAGCGCAAGGCGCAATATCAGACCTTAATATTGACCCATAATATTTAAATTGGACCAGGTATTATATTACAGGGTAATAGTGTACCCTACCACAGGAAATAATTATAGGTCAATTAGGGGGTACACTATGTATATTTTAAATAGTGCATTAAAACAAGGAAATACGAAGACACTTTTCTATGTTAACTAACGGCACGGTATCGGACCTTAATATTGACCTATAATTTTTAAATTGGACCACCTATTATATTACAGGGTAATAGTGTACCTTACCACAGGAAATAATTATAGGTCAATTAGGTGGTACACAGCGTGACCCTAAAATTTACTATGTATGTCTATGCGAAATAGAGTGTTCTGAGAAGCTTAAAATGAAGAAATAAGCGTTCTAAAATGCTTTAAAAATTCAAAAACATCTTTCAATTATTAACTAACGCAAGGCGCGATATCAGACCTTAATATGGAACCATAATATTTCAATTGGACCAGGTATTATATTACAGGGTAATATTGTACCCTACAACAGGAAATAATTATAGGTCAATTAGGGGGTACACTATGTATGTTTTAAATAGTGCATTAAAACAAGAAAATACGAAGACACTTTTCTATGTTAACTAACGGCACGGTATTGCACCTTAATATTGACCTATAATTTTTAAATTGGACCACGTATTATATTACAGGGTTATAGTGTACCCTACCACAGGAAATAATTATAGGTCAATTAGGGGGTGCGCAGAGTGACCCTAAAGTTTTCTATGTATGCCTATGCGAAATGAAGTGTTCTGAGAAGCTTAAAATGAGGAAATAAGCGTTCTAAAATGCTTTAAAAATTCAAAGACATTTTTCTATGCTAACTAACGGCACGGTATCGGACCTTAATATTGACCCATAATATTTAAATTGAACCAGGTATTGTATTACAGGGTAATAGTGTACCCTACCACAGGAAATAATTATAGGTCAATTAGGGGGTACACAGCGTGACCCTAAAGTTTACTATGTATGCCTATGCGAAATAAAGTGTTCTGAGAAGCTTAAAATGAAGAAATAAGCGTTCTAAAATGCTTTAAAAATTCAAAGACATCTTTCAATGGTTAACTAACGCAAGGCGCAATATCAAACCTTAATATTGACCCATAATATTTAAATTGAACCAGGTATTGTATTACAGGGTAATAGTGTACCCTACCACAGGAAATAATTATAGGTCAATTAGGGGGTACACTATGAATATTTTAAATAGTGCATTAAAACAAGGAAATACGAAGACATTTTTCAATGTTAACTAACGGCACGGTATCGGAACTTAATATTGACCTATAATTTTTAAATTGGACCACGTATTATATTACAGGGTAATAGTGTGCCCTACCACAGGAAATAATTATAGGTCATTTAGGGGGTACACAGCGTAACCCTAAATTTTACTATGTATGCCTATGCGAAATAGAGTGCTCTGAGAAGCTTAAAATGAAGAAATAAGCGTTCTAAAATGCTTTAAAAATTCAAAGACATCTTTCAATGGTTAACTAACGCAAGGCGCAATATCAGACCTTAATATTGACCCATAATATTTAAATTGGACCAGGTATTATATTACAGGGTAATAGTGTACCCCACCAAAGGAAATAATTATAGGTCAATTAGGGGGTACACAGCGTGACCCTAAAGTTTACTATGTATGCCTATGCGAAATAAAGTGTTCTGAGAAGCTTAAAATGAGGAAATAAGCGTTCTAAAATGCTTTAAAAATTCAAAGACATTTTTTTATGTTAACTAACGGCACGGTATCGGACCTTAATATTGACCTATAATTTTTAAATTGGACCACGTATTATATTACATGGTAATAGTGTACCCTACCACAGGATATAATTATAGGTCATTTAGGGGGTACACAGCGTGACCCTAAATTTTACTATGTATGCCTATGCGAAATAGAGTGTTCTGAGATGCTTAAAATGAAGAAATAAGCGTTCTAAAATGCTTTAAAAATTCAAAGACATCTTTCAATGGTTAACTAACGCAAGGCGCAATATCAGACCTTAATATTGACCCATAATATTTAAATTGGAATAGGTATTATATTACAGGGTAATAGTGTACCCTACCACAGGAAATAATTATAGGTCAATTAGGGGGTACACTATGTATATTTTAAATAGTGCATTAAAACAAGGAAATACGAATACACTTTTCTATGTTAACTAACGGCACGGTATCGGACCTTAATATTGACCTATAATTTTTAAATTGGACCACGTATTATATTACAGGGTTATAGTGTACCCTACCACAGGAAATAATTATAGGTCAATTAGGGGGTACACAGAGAGACCCTAAAGTTTACTATGTATGCCTATGCGAAATAAAGTGTTCTGAGAAGCTTAAAATGAGGAAATAAGCGTTCTAAAATGCTTTAAAAATTCAAAGACATTTTTCAATGTTAACTAACGGCACGGTATCGGTCCTTAATATTGACCTATAATTTTTAAATTGGACCACGTATTATATTACAGGGTAATAGTGTACCCTACCACAGGAAATAATTATAGGTAATTTAGGGGGTACACAGCGTGACCCTAAATTTTACTATGTATGCTTATGCGAAATAGAGTGTTCTGAGAAGCTTAAAATGAAGAAATAAGCGTTCTAAAATGCTTTAAAAATTCAAAGACATCTTTCAATGGTTAACTAGCGCAAGGCGCAATATCCGACCTTAATATTGACCCATAATATTTAAATTGGACCAGGTATTATATTACAGGGTAATAGTGTACCCTACCACAGGAAATAATTATAGGTCAATTAGGGGGTACACTATGTATATTTTAAATAGTGCATTAAAACAAGGAAATACGAAGACACTTTTCTATGTTAACTAACGGCACGGTATCGGACCTTAATATTGACCTATAATTTTTAAATTGGAGCACGTATTATATTACAGGGTAATAGTGTTCCTTACCACAGGAAATAATTATAGGTCAATTAGGTGGTACACAGCGTGACCCTAAAATTTACTATGTATGTCTATGCGAAATAGAGTGTTCTGAGAAGCTTAAAATGAAGAAATAAGCGTTCTAAAATGCTTTAAAAATTCAAAGCCATCTTTCAATTATTAACTAACGCAAGGCGCGATATCAGACCTTAATATGGAACCATAATATTTCAATTGGACCAGGTATTATATTACAGGTTAATAGTGTACCCTACCACAGGATATAATTATAGGTCATTTAGGGGGTACACAGCGTGACCCTAAATTTTACTATGTATGCCTAAGCGAAATAGAGTGTTCTGAGATGCTTAAAATGAAGAAATAAGCGTTCTAAAATGCTTTAAAAATTCAAAGACATCTTTCAATGGTTAACTAACGCAAGGCGCAATATCAGACCTTAATATTGACCCATAATATTTAAATTGGACCAGGTATTATATTACAGGGTAATAGTGTACCCTACCACAGGAAATAATTATAGGTCAATTAGGGGGTACACTATGTATATTTTAAATAGTGCATTAAAACAAGGAAATACGAAGACATTTTTCAATGTTAACTAACGGCACGGTATCGGAACTTAATATTGACCTATAATTTTTAAATTGGACCACGTATTATATTACAGGGTTATAGTGTACCCTACCACAGGAAATAATTATAGGTCATTTAGGGGGTACACAGCGTGACCCTAAATTTTACTATGTATGCCTATGCGAAATAGAGTGTTCTGAGAAGCTTAAAATGAAGAAATAAGCGTTCTAAAATGCTTTAAAAATTCAAAGACATCTTTCAATGGTTAACTAACGCAAGGCGCAATATCAGACCTTAATATTGACCCATAAAATTTAAATTGGACCAGGTATTATATTACAGGGTAATAGTGTACCCTACCAAAGGAAATAATTATAGGTCAATTAGGGGGTACACAGCGTGACCCTAAAGTTTACTATGTATGCCTATGCAAAATAAAGTGTTCTGAGAAGCTTAAAATGAGGAAATAAGCGTTCTAAAATGCTTTAAAAATTCAAAGACATTTTTCTATGTTAACTAACGGCCGGGTATCGGACCTTAATATTGACCTATAATTTTTAAATTGGACCACGTATTATATTACAGGGTAATAGTGCACCCTACCACAGGAAATAATTATAGGTCATTTTGGGGGTACACAGCGTGACCCTAAAATTTACTATGTATGCCTATGCGAAATAGAGTGTTCTGAGATGCTTAAAATGAAGAAATAAGCGTTCTAAAATGCTTTAAAAATTCAAAGACATCTTCCAATGGTTAACTAACGCAAGGCGCAATATCAGACCTTAATATTGACCCATAATATTTAAATTGGACCAGGTATTATATTACAGGGTAATAGTGTACCCTACCACAGGAAATTATTATAGGTCAATTAGGGGGTACACTATGTATATTTTAAATAGTGCATTAAAACAAGGATATACGAAGACACTTTTCTATGTTAACTAACGGCACGGTATCGGACCTTAATATTGACCTTTAAATTTTAAATTGGACCACGTATTATATTACAGGGTTATAGTGTACCCTACCACAGGAAATAATTATAGGTCAATTAGGGGGTACACAGAGTGACCCTAAAGTTTACTATATATATGCCTATGCGAAATAGAGTGTTCTGAGATGCTTAAAATGAAGAAATAAGCGTTCTAAAATGCTTTAAAAATTCAAAAACATCTTTCAATGGTTAACTAACGCAATTCGCAATATCAGACCTTAATATTGACCCATAATATTTAAATTGGACCAGGTATTATATTACAGGGTAATAGTGTACCCTACCACAGGAAATAATTATAGGTCAATTAGGGGGTACACTATGTATATTTTAAATAGTGCATTAAAACAAGGAAATACGAAGACACTTTTCTATGTTAACTAACGGCACGGTATCGGACCTTAATATTGACCTATAATTTTTAAACTGGACCACGTATTATATTACAGGGTTATAGTGTACCCTACCACAGGAAATAATTATAGGACAATTAGGGGGTACACGGAGTGACCCTAAAGTTTACTATGTATGCCTATGCGAAATAAAGTGTTCTGAGAAGCTTAAAATGAGGAAATAAGCGTTCTAAAATGCTATAAAAATTCAAAGACATTTTTCTATGTTAACTAACTTCACGGTATCGGACCTTAATATTGACCTATAATTTTAAAATTGGACCACCTATTATATTACAGGGTAATAGTGTACCCTACCACAGGAAATAATTATAGGTCATTTAGGGGGTACACTATGTATATTTTAAATAGTGCATTAAAACAAGGAAATACGAAGACACTTTTCTATGTTAACTAACGGCACGGTATCGGACCTTAATATTGACCTATAATTTTTAAATTGTACCACGTATTATATTACAGGGAAATAGTGTACCTTACCAAAGGAAATAATTATAGGAAATTAGGTGGTACACAGCGTGACCCTAAAATTTACTATGTATGCCTATGCGAAATAGAGTGTTCTGAGAAGCTTAAAATGAAGAAATAAGCGTTCTAAAATGCTTTAAAAATTCAAAGACATCTTTCAATGGTTAACTAACGCAAGGCGCGATATCAGACCTTAATATGGAACCATAATATTTCAATTGGACCAGGTATTATATTACAGGGTAATAGTGTACCCTACAACAGGAAATAATTATAGGTCAATTAGGGGGTACACTATGCATGTTTTAAATAGTGCATTAAAACAAGAAAATACGAAGACACTTTTCTATGTTAACTAACGGCACGGTATCGGACCTTAATATTGACCTATAATTTTTAAATTGGACCATGTATTATATTACAGGGTTATAGTGTACCCTACCACAGGAAATAATTATAGGTCAATTAGGGGGTACACAGAGTGACCCTAAAGTTTACTATGTATGCCGTTGCGAAATAAAGTGTTCTGAGAAGCTTCAAATGAGGAAATAAGCGTTCTAAAATGCTTTAAAAATTCAAAGACACTTTTCTATGTTAACTAACGGCACGGTATCGGACCTTAATATTGACCTATAATTTTTAAATTGGACCACGTATTATATTACAGGGTTATAGTGTACCCTACCACAGGAAATAATTATAGGTCAATTAGGGGGTACACAGAGTGACCCTAAAGTTTACTATATATATGCCTATGCGAAATAGAGTGTTCTGAGATGCTTAAAATGAAGAAATAAGCGTTCTAAAATGCTTTAAAAATTCAAAAACATCTTTCAATGGTTAACTAACGCAATTCGCAATATCAGACCTTAATATTGACCCATAATATTTAAATTGGACCAGGTATTATATTACAGGGTAATAGTGTACCCTACCACAGGAAATAATTATAGGTCAATTAGGGGGTACACTATGTATATTTTAAATAGTGCATTAAAACAAGGAAATACGAAGACACTTTTCTATGTTAACTAACGGCACGGTATCGGAACTTAATATTGACCTATAATTTTTAAACTGGACCACGTATTATATTACAGGGTTATAGTGTACCCTACCACAGGAAATAATTATAGGACAATTAGGGGGTACACAGAGTGACCCTAAAGTTTACTATGTATGCCTATGCGAAATAAAGTGTTCTGAGAAGCTTAAAATGAGGAAATAAGCGTTCTAAAATGCTTTAAAAATTCAAAGACATTTTTCTATGCTAACTAACGGCACGGTATCGGACCTTAATATTAACCTATAATTTTTAAATTGGACCACCTATTATATTACAGGGTAATAGTGTACCCTACCACAGGAAATAATTATAGGTCAATTAGGGGGTACACAGCGTGACCCTAAAGTTTACTATGTATGCCTATGCGAAATAAAGTGTTCTGAGAAGCTTAAAATGAAGAAATAAGCGTTCTAAAATGCTTTAAAAATTCAAAGACATCTTTCAATGGTTAACTAACGCAAGGCGCAATATCAAACCTTAATATTGACCCATAATATTTAAATTGAACCAGGTATTGTATTACAGGGTAATAGTGTACCCTACCACAGGAAATAATTATAGGTCAATTAGGGGGTACACTATGAATATTTTAAATAGTGCATTAAAACAAGGAAATACGAAGACATTTTTCAATGTTAAATAACGGCACGGTATCGGAACTTAATATTGACCTATAATTTTTAAATTGGACCACGTATTATATTACAGGGTAATAGTGTACCCTACCACAGGAAATAATTATAGGTCATTTAGGGGGTACACAGCGTGACCCTAAATTTTACTATGTATGCCTATGCGAAATAGAGTGTTCTGAGAAGCTTAAAATGAAGAAATAAGCGTTCTAAAATGCTTTAAAAATTCAAAGACATCTTTCAATGGTTAACTAACGCAAGGCGCAATATCAGACCTTAATATTGACCCATAATATTTAAATTGGACCAGGTATTATATTACAGGGTAATAGTGTACCCTACCACAGGAAATAATTATAGGTCAATTAGGGGGTACACTATGTATATTTTAAATAGTGCATTAAAACAAGGCGTTCACAACGAAGACACTTTTCTATGTTAACTAACGGCACGGTATCGGACCTTAATATTGACCTATAATTTTTAAATTGGACCACCTATTATATTACAGGGTAATAGTGTACCCTACAACAGGAAATAATTATAGGTCAATTAGGGGGTACACAGCGTGACCCTAAATTTTACTATGTATGCCTATGCGAAATAGAGTGCTCTGAGAAGCTTAAAATGAAGAAATAAGCGTTCTAAAATGCTTTAAAAATTCAAAGACATCTTTCAATGGTTAACTAACGCAAGGCGCAATATCAGACCTTAATATTGACCCATAATATTTAAATTGGACCAGGAATTATATTACAGGGTAATAGTGTACCCCACCAAAGGAAATAATTATAGGTCAATTAGGGGGTACACAGCGTGACCCTAAAGTTTACTATGTATGCCTATGCGAAATAAAGTGTTCTGAGAAGCTTAAAATGAGGAAATAAGCGTTCTAAAATGCTTTAAAAATTCAAAGACATTTTTTTATGTTAACTAACGGCACGGTATCGGACCTTAATATTGACCTATAATTTTTAAATTGGACCACGTATTATATTACAGGGTAATAGTGTACCCTACCACAGGATATAATTATAGGTCATTTAGGGGGTACACAGCGTGACCCTAAATTTTACTATGTATGCCTATGCGAAATAGAGTGTTCTGAGATGCTTAAAATGAAGAAATAAGCGTTCTAAAATGCTTTAAAAATTCAAAGACATCTTTCAATGGTTAACTAACGCAAGGCGCAATATCAGACCTTAATATTGACCCATAATATTTAAATTGGAATAGGTATTATATTACAGGGTAATAGTGTACCCTACCACAGGAAATAATTATAGGTCAATTAGGGGGTACACTATGTATATTTTAAATAGTGCATTAAAACAAGGAAATACGAATACACTTTTCTATGTTAACTAACCGCACGGTATCGGACCTTAATATTGACCTATAATTTTTAAATTGGACCACGTATTATATTACAGGGTTATAGTGTACCCTACCACAGGAAATAATTATAGGTCAATTAGGGGGTACACAGAGAGACCCTAAAGTTTACTATGTATGCCTATGCGAAATAAAGTGTTCTGAGAAGCTTAAAATGAGGAAATAAGCGTTCTAAAATGCTTTAAAAATTCAAAGACATTTTTCAATGTTAACTAACGGCACGGTATCGGTCCTTAATATTGACCTATAATTTTTAAATTGGACCACGTATTATATTACAGGGTAATAGTGTACCCTACCACAGGAAATAATTATAGGTCATTTAGGGGGTACACAGCGTGACCCTAAATTTTACTATGTATGCTTATGCGAAATAGAGTGTTCTGAGAAGCTTAAAATGAAGAAATAAGCGTTCTAAAATGCTTTAAAAATTCAACGACATCTTTCAATGGTTAACTAGCGCAAGGCGCAATATCAGACCTTAATATTGACCCATAATATTTAAATTGGACCAGGTATTATATTACAGGGCAATAGTGTACTCTACCACAGGAAATAATTATAGGTCAATTAGGGGGTACACTATGTATATTTTAAATAGTGCATTAAAACAAGGAAATACGAAGACACTTTTCTATGTTAACTAACGGCACGGTATCGGACCTTAATATTGACCTATAATTTTTAAATTGTACCACGTATTATATTACAGGGTAATAGTGTTCCTTACCACAGGAAATAATTATAGGTCAATTAGGTGGTACACAGCGTGACCCTAAAATTTACTATGTATGTCTATGCGAAATAGAGTGTTCTGAGAAGCTTAAAATGAAGAAATAAGCGTTCTAAAATGCTTTAAAAATTCAAAAACATCTTTCAATTATTAACTAACGCAAGGCGCGATATCAGACCTTAATATGGAACCATAATATTTCAATTGGACCAGGTATTATATTACAGGGTAATATTGTACCCTACAACAGGAAATAATTATAGGTCAATTAGGGGGTACACTATGTATGTTTTAAATAGTGCATTAAAACAAGAAAATACGAAGACACTTTTCTATGTTAACTAACGGCACGGTATTGCACCTTAATATTGACCTATAATTTTTAAATTGGACCACGTATTATATTACAGGGTTATAGTGTACCCTACCACAGGAAATAATTATAGGTCAATTAGGGGGTGCGCAGAGTGACCCAAAAGTTTTCTATGTATGCCTATGCGAAATGAAGTGTTCTGAGAAGCTTAAAATGAGGAAATAAGCGTTCTAAAATGCTTTAAAAATTCAAAGACATTTTTCTATGCTAACTAACGGCACGGTATCGGAAATTAATATTGACCCATAATATTTAAATTGAACCAGGTATTGTATTACAGGGTAATAGTGTACCCTACCACAGGAAATAATTATAGGTCAATTAGGGGGTACACAGCGTGACCCTAAAGTTTACTATGTATGCCTATGCGAAATAAAGTGTTCTGAGAAGCTTAAAATGAAGAAATAAGCGTTCTAAAATGCTTTAAAAATTCAAAGACATCTTTCAATGGTTAACTAACGCAAGGCGCAATATCAAACCTTAATATTGACCCATAATATTTAAATTGAACCAGGTATTGTATTACAGGGTAATAGTGTACCCTACCACAGGAAATAATTATAGGTCAATTAGGGGGTACACTATGAATATTTTAAATAGTGCATTAAAACAAGGAAATACGAAGACATTTTTCAATGTTAAATAACGGCACGGTATCGGAACTTAATATTGACCTATAATTTTTAAATTGGACCACGTATTATATTACAGGGTAATAGCGTACCCTACCACAGGAAATAATTATAGGTCATTTAGGGGGTACACAGCGTGACCCTAAATTTTACTATGTATGCCTATGCGAAATAGAGTGTTCTGAGAAGCTTAAAATGAAGAAATAAGCGTTCTAAAATGCTTTAAAAATTCAAAGACATCTTTCAATGGTTAACTAACGCAAGGCGCAATATCAGACCTTAATATTGACCCATAATATTTAAATTGGACCAGGTATTATATTACAGGGTAATAGTGTACCCTACCACAGGAAATAATTATAGGTCAATTAGGGGGAACACTATGTATATTTTAAATAGTGCATTAAAACAAGGAAATACGAAGACACTTTTCTATGTTAACTAACGGCACGGTATCGGACCTTAATATTGACCTATAATTTTTAAATTGGACCACGTATTATATTACAGGGTTATAGTGTACCCTACCACAGGAAATAATTATAGGTCAATTAGGGGGTACGCAGAGTGACCCTAAAGTTTTCTATGTATGCCTATGCGAAATGAATCGTTCTGAGAAGCTTAAAATGAGGAAATAAGCGTTCTAAAATGCTTTAAAAATTCAAAGACATTTTTCTATGCTAACTAACGGCACGGTATCGGACCTTAATATTGACCCATAATATTTAAATTGAACCAGGTATTGTATTACAGGGTAATAGTGTACCCTACCACAGGAAATAATTATAGGTCAATTAGGGGGTACACAGCGTGACCCTAAAGTTTACTATGTATGCCTATGCGAAATAAAGTGTTCTGAGAAGCTTAAAATGAAGAAATAAGCGTTCTAAAATGCTTTAAAAATTCAAAGACATCTTTCAATGGTTAACTAACGCAAGGCGCAATATCAAACCTTAATATTGACCCATAATATTTAAATTGAACCAGGTATTGTATTACAGGGTAATAGTGTACCCTACCACAGGAAATAATTATAGGTCAATTAGGGGGTACACTATGAATATTTTAAATAGTGCATTAAAACAAGGAAATACGAAGACATTTTTCAATGTTAAATAACGGCACGGTATCGGAACTTAATATTGACCTATAATTTTTAAATTGGACCACGTATTATATTACAGGGTAATAGCGTACCCTACCACAGGAAATAATTATAGGTCATTTAGGGGGTACACAGCGTGACCCTAAATTTTACTATGTATGCCTATGCGAAATAGAGTGTTCTGAGAAGCTTAAAATGAAGAAATAAGCGTTCTAAAATGCTTTAAAAATTCAAAGACATTTTTCTATGCTAACTAACGGCACGGTATCGGACCTTAATATTGACCTATAATTTTTAAATTGGACCACCTATTATATTACAGGGTAATAGTGTACCCTACAACAGGAAATAATTATAGGTCAATTAGGGGGTACACAGCGTGACCCTAAAGTTTACTATGTATGCCTATGCGAAATAGAGTGTTCTGAGATGCTTAAAATGAAGAAATAAGCGTTCTAAAATGCTTTAAAAATTCAAAGACATCTTTCAATGGTTAACTAACGCAAGGCGCAATATCAGACCTTAATATTGACCCATAATATTTAACTTGAACCAGGTATTATATCTGAGGGTAATAGTGTACCCTACCACAGGAAATAATTATAGGTCAATTAGGGGGTACACTATGTATATTTTAAATAGTGCATTAAAACAAGGAAATTCGAAGACACTTTTCTATGTTAACTAACGGCACGGTATCTGACCTTAATATTGACCTATAATTTTTAAATTGGACCACGTATTATATTACAGGGTTATAGTGTATCCTACCACAGGAAATAATTATAGGTCAATTAGGGGGTACACAGCGTGACCCTAAAGTTTACTATGTATGCCTATGCGAAATAAAGTGTTCTGAGAAGCTTAAAATGAGGAAATAAGCGTTCTAAAATGCTTTAAAAATTCAAAGACATTTTTCAATGTTAACTAACGGCACGGTATCGGACCTTAATATTGACCTATAATTTTTAAATTGGACCACGTATTATATAACAGGGTAATAGTGTACCCTACCACAGGAAATAATTATAGGTCATTTAGGGGGTACACAGCGTGACCCTAAATTTTACTATGTATGCTTATGCGAAATAGAGTGTTCTGAGAAGCTTAAAATGAAGAAATAAGCGTTCTAAAATGCTTTAAAAATTCAAAGACATCTTTCAATGGTTAACTAGCGCAAGGCGCAATATCAGACCTTAATATTGACCCATAATATTTAAATTGGACCAGGTATTATATTACAGGGTAATAGTGTACCCTACCACAGGAAATAATTATAGGTCAATTAGGGGGTACACTATGTATATTTTAAATAGTGCATTAAAACAAGGAAATACGAAGACACTTTTCTATGTTAACTAACGGCCCGGTATCGGACCTTTATATTGACCTATAATTTTTAAATTGGACCACGTATTATATTACATGATAATAATGTACCCTACCACAGGAAATATATTTAGGTCAATTAGGGGGTACACAGTGTGACCCTAAAGTTTACTATGTATGCCTATGCGAAATAAAGTGTTCTGAAAAGCTTAAAATGAAGAAATAAGCGTTCTAAAATGCTTTAAAAATTCAAAGACATCTTTCAATGGTTAAGTAACGCTAGGCGCAATATCAGACCTTAATATTGACCCATAATATTTAAATTGGACCAGGTATTATATTACAGGGTAATAGTGTACCCTACCACAGGAAATAATTATAGGTCAATTAGGGGGTACACTATGTATATTTTAAATAGTGCATTAAAACAAGGAAATACGAAGACACTTTTCTATGTTAACTAACGGCACGGTATCGGACCTTAATATTGACCTATAATTTTTAAATTTGACCACGTATTATATTACAGGGTTATAGTGTACCCTACCACAGGAAATAATTATAGGTCAATTAGGTGGTACACAGAGTGACCCTAAAGTTTACTATATATGCCTATGCGAAATAGAGTGTTCTGAGATGCTTAAAATGAAGAAATAAGCGTTCTAAAATGCTTTAAAAATTCAAAGACATCTTTCAATGGTTAACTAACGCAAGGCGCGATATCAGACCTTAATATTGACCCATAATATTTAAATTGGACCAGGTATTATATTACAGGGTAATAGTGTACCCTACCACAGGAAATAATTATAGGTCAATTAGGGGATACACTATGTATATTTTAAATAGTGCATTAAAACAAGGAAATACGAAGACACTTTTCTATGTTAACTAACGGCACGGTATCGGACCTTAATATTGACCTATAATTTTTAAACTGGACCACGTATTATATTACAGGGTTATAGTGTACCCTACCACAGGAAATAATTATAGGTCAATTAGGGGGTACACAGAGTGACCCTAAAGTTTACTATGTATGCCTATGCGAAATAAAGTGTTCTGAGAAGCTTAAAATGAGGAAATAAGCGTTCTAAAATGCTTTAAAAATTCAAAGACATTTTTCTATGTTAACTAACGGCACGGTATCGGACCTTAATATTGACCTATAATTTTTAAATTGGACCACGTATTATATTACAGGGTAATAGTGTGCCCTACCACAGGAAATAATTATAGGTCATTTAGGGGGTACACAGCGTGACCCTAAATTTTACTATGTATGCCTATGCGAAATAAAGTGTTCTGAGAAGCTTAAAATGAAGAAATAAGCGTTCTAAAATGCTTTAAAAATTCAAAGACATCTTTCAATGGTTAACTAGCGCAAGGCGCAATATCAGACCTTAATATTGACCCATAATATTTAAATTGGACCAGGTATTATATTACAGGGTAATAGTGCACCCTACCACAGGAAATAATTATAGGTCAATTAGGGGGTACACTATGTATATTTTAAATAGTGCATTAAAACAAGGAAATACGAAGACACTTTTCTATGTTAACTAACGGCACGGTATCGGACCTTAATATTGACCTATAATTTTTAAATTGTACCACGTATTATATTACAGGGTAATAGTGTACCTTACCACAGGAAATAATTATAGGTCAATTAGGTGGTACACAGCATGACCCTAAAATTTACTATGTATGCCTATGCGAAATAGAGTGTTCTGAGAAGCTTAAAATGAAGAAATAAGCGTTCTAAAATGCTTTAAAAATTCAAAGACATCTTTCAATGGTTAACTAACGCAAGGCGCGATATCAGACCTTAATATGGAACCATAATATTTCAATTGGACCAGGTATTATATTACAGGGTAATAGTGTACCCTACAACAGGAAATAATTATAGGTCAATTAGGGGGTACACTATGTATGTTTTAAATAGTGCATTAAAACAAGAAAATACGAAGACACTTTTCTATGGTAACTAACGGCACGGTATCGGACCTTAATATTGACCTATAATTTTTAAATTGGACCACGTATTATATTACAGGGTTATAGTGTACCCTACCACAGGAAATAATTATAGGTCAATTAGGGGGTACACAGAGTGACCCTAAAGTTTACTATGTATGCCTATGCGAAATAAAGTGTTCTGAGAAGCTTAAAATGAGGAAATAAGCGTTCTAAAATGCTTTAAAAATTCAAAGACATTTTTCTATGTTAACTAACGGCACGGTATCGGACCTTAATATTGACCTATAATTTTTAAATTGGACCACGTATTATATTACAGGGAAATAGTGTACCCTACCACAGGAAATAATTATAGGTCATTTAGGGGGTACACAGCGTGACCCTAAATTTTACTATGTATGCCTATGCGAAATAGAGTGTTCTGAGATGCTTAAAATGAAGAAATAAGCGTTCAAAAATGCTTTAAAAATTCAAAGACATCTTTCAATGGTTAACTAACGCAAGGCGCAATATCAGACCTTAATATTGACCCATAATATTTAAATTGGACCAGGTATTATATTACAGGGTAATAGTGCACCCTACCACAGGAAATAATTATAGGTCAATTAGGGGGTACACTATGTATATTTTAAATAGTGCATTAAAACAAGGAAATACGAAGACACTTTTCTATGTTAACTAACGGCACGGTATCGGACCTTAATATTGACCTATAATTTTTAAATTGTACCACGTATTATATTACAGGGTAATAGTGTACCTTACCACAGGAAATAATTATAGGTCAATTAGGTGGTACACAGCATGACCCTAAAATTTACTATGTATGCCTATGCGAAATAGAGTGTTCTGAGAAGCTTAAAATGAAGAAATAAGCGTTCTAAAATGCTTTAAAAATTCAAAGACATCTTTCAATGGTTAACTAACGCAAGGCGCGATATCAGACCTTAATATGGAACCATAATATTTCAATTGGACCAGGTATTATATTACAGGGTAATAGTGTACCCTACAACAGGAAATAATTATAGGTCAATTAGGGGGTACACTATGTATGTTTTAAATAGTGCATTAAAACAAGAAAATACGAAGACACTTTTCTATGGTAACTAACGGCACGGTATCGGACCTTAATATTGACCTATAATTTTTAAATTGGACCACGTATTATATTACAGGGTTATAGTGTACCCTACCACAGGAAATAATTATAGGTCAATTAGGGGGTACACAGAGTGACCCTAAAGTTTACTATGTATGCCTATGCGAAATAAAGTGTTCTGAGAAGCTTAAAATGAGGAAATAAGCGTTCTAAAATGCTTTAAAAATTCAAAGACATTTTTCTATGTTAACTAACGGCACGGTATCGGACCTTAATATTGACCTATAATTTTTAAAATGGACCACGTATTATATTACAGGGAAATAGTGTACCCTACCACAGGAAATAATTATAGGTCATTTAGGGGGTACACAGCGTGACCCTAAATTTTACTATGTATGCCTATGCGAAATAGAGTGTTCTGAGATGCTTAAAATGAAGAAATAAGCGTTCAAAAATGCTTTAAAAATTCAAAGACATCTTTCAATGGTTAACTAACGCAAGGCGCAATATCAGACCTTAATATTGACCCATAATATTTAAATTGGACCAGGTATTATATTACAGGGTAATAGTGCACCCTACCACAGGAAATAATTATAGGTCAATTAGGGGGTACACTATGTATATTTTAAATAGTGCATTAAAACAAGGAAATACGAAGACACTTTTCTATGTTAATTAACGGCACGGTATCGGACCTTAATATTGACCTATAATTTGTAAATTGGACCACGTATTATATTACAGGGTTATAGTGTACCCTACCACAGGAAATAATTATAGGTCATTTAGGGGGTACGCAGAGTGACCCTAAAGTTTACTATGTATGCCTATGCGAAATAAAGTGTTCTGAGAAGCTTAAAATGAGGAAATAAGCGTTCTAAAATGCTTTAAAAATTCAAAGACATTTTTCTATGCTAACTAACGGCACGGTTTCGGACCTTAATATTGACCTATAATTTTTAAATTGGACCACCTATTATATTACAGGGTAATAGTGTACCCTACCACAGGAAATAATTATAGGTCAATTAGGGGGTACACAGCGTGACCCTAAAGTTTACTATGTATGCCTATGCGAAATAAAGTGTTCTGAGAAGCTTAAAATGAAGAAATAAGCGTTCTAAAATGCTTTAAAAATTCAAAGACATCTTTCAATGGTTAACTAACGCAAGGCGCAATATCAAACCTTAATATTGACCCATAATATTTAAATTGAACAAGGTATTGTATTACAGGGTAATAGTGTACCCTACCACAGGAAATAATTATAGGTCAATTAGGGGGTACACTATTTATATTTTAAATAGTGCATTAAAACAAGGAAATACGAAGACACTTTTCTATGTTAACTAACGGCACGGTATCGGACCTTAATATTGACCTATAATTTGTAAATTGGACCACGTATTATATTACAGGGTTATAGTGTACCCTATCACAGGAAATAATTATAGGTCAATTAGGGGGTACGCAGAGTGACCCTAAATTTTACTATGTATGCCTATGCGAAATAAAGTGTTCTGAGAAGCTTAAAATGAGGAAATAAGCGTTCTAAAATGCTTTAAAAATTCAAAGACATTTTTCTATGCTAACTAACGGCACGGTATCGGACCTTAATATTGACCTATAATTTTTAAACTGGACCACCTATTATATTACAGGGTAATAGTGTACCCTACCACAGGAAATAATTATAGGTCAATTAGGGGGTACACAGCGTGACCCTAAAGTTTACTATGTATGCCTATGCGAAATAAAGTGTTCTGAGAAGCTTAAAATGAAGAAATAAGCGTTCTAAAATGCTTTAAAAATTCAAAGACATCTTTCAATGGTTAACTAACGCAAGGCGCAATATCAAACCTTAATATTGACCCATAATATTTAAATTGAACAAGGTATTGTATTACAGGGTAATAGTGTACCCTACCACAGGAAATAATTATAGGTCAATTAGGGGGTACACTATGTATATTTTAAATAGTGCATTAAAACAAGGTAATACGAAGACATTTTTCAATGTTAACTAACAGCACGGTATCGGACCTTAATATTGACCTATAATTTTTAAATTGGACCACGTATTATATTACAGGGAAATAGTGTACCCTACCACAGGAAATAATTATAGGTCATTTAGGGGGTACACAGCGTGACCCTAAATTTTACTATGTATGCCTATGCGAAATAGAGTGTTCTGAGATGCTTAAAATGAAGAAATAAGCGTTCAAAAATGCTTTAAAAATTCAAAGACATCTTTCAATGGTTAACTAACGCAAGGCGCAATATCAGACCTTAATATTGACCCATAATATTTAAATTGGACCAGGTATTATATTACAGGGTAATAGTGCACCCTACCACAGGAAATAATTATAGGTCAATTAGGGGGTACACTATGTATATTTTAAATAGTGCATTAAAACAAGGAAATACGAAGACACTTTTCTATGTTAATTAACGGCACGGTATCGGACCTTAATATTGACCTATAATTTGTAAATTGGACCACGTATTATATTACAGGGTTATAGTGTACCCTACCACAGGAAATAATTATAGGTCAATTAGGGGATACGCAGAGTGACCCTAAAGTTTACTATGTATGCCTATGCGAAATAAAGTGTTCTGAGAAGCTTAAAATGAGGAAATAAGCGTTCTAAAATGCTTTAAAAATTCAAAGACATTTTTCTATGCTAACTAACGGCACGGTATCGGACCTTAATATTGACCTATAATTTTTAAATTGGACCACCTATTATATTACAGGGTAATAGTGTACCCTACCACAGGAAATAATTATAGGTCAATTAGGGGGTACACAGCGTGACCCTAAATTTTACTATGTATGCCTATGCGAAATAGAGTGTTCTGAGATGCTTAAAATGAAGAAATAAGCGTTCAAAAATGCTTTAAAAATTCAAAGACATCTTTCAATGGTTAACTAACGCAAGGCGCAATATCAGACCTTAATATTGACCCATAATATTTAAATTGGACCAGGTATTATATTACAGGGTAATAGTGTACCCTTCCACAGGAAATAATTATAGGTCAATTAGGGGGTACACTATGTATATTTTAAATAGTGCATTAAAACAAGGAAATACGAAGACACTTTTCTATGTTAACTAACGGCACGGTATCGGACCTTAATATTGACCTATAATTTTTAAATTGGACCACGTATTATATTACAGGGTTATAGTGTATCCTACCACAGGAAATAATTATAGGTCAATTAGGGGGTACACAGCGTGACCCTAAAGTTTACTATGTATGCCTATGCGAAATAAAGTGTTCTGAGAAGCTTAAAATGAAGAAATAATCGTTCTAAAATGCTTTAAAAATTCAAAGACATCTTTCAATGGTTAACTAACGCTAGTAGCAATATCAGACCTTAATATTGACCCATAATATTTAAATTGGACCAGGTATTATATTACAGGGTAATAGTGTACCCTACCACAGGAAATAATTATAGGTCAATTAGGGGGTACACTATGTATATTTTAAATAGTGCATTAAAACAAGGAAATACGAAGACACTTTTCTATGTTAACTAACGGCACGGTATCGGACCTTAATATTGACCTATAATTTTTAAATTTGACCACGTATTATATTACAGGGTTATAGTGTACCCTACCACAGGAAATAATTATAGGTCAATTAGGGGGTACACAGAGTGACCCTAAAGTTTACTATATATGCCTATGCGAAATAGAGTGTTCTGAGATGCTTAAAATGAAGAAATAAGCGTTCTAAAATGCTTTAAAAATTCAAAGACATCTTTCAATGGTTAACTAACGCAAGGCGCAATATCAGACCTTAATATTGACCCATAATATTTAAATTGGACCAGGTATTATATTACAGGGTAATAGTGTACCCTACCACAGGAAATAATTATAGGTCAATTAGGGGATACACTATGTATATTTTAAATAGTGCATTAAAACAAGGAAATACGAAGACACTTTTCTATGTTAACTAACGGCACGGTATCGGACCTTAATATTGACCTATAATTTTTAAACTGGACCACGTATTATATTACAGGGTTATAGTGTACCCTACCACAGGAAATAATTATAGGTCAATTAGGGGGTACACAGAGTGACCCAAAAGTTTACTATGTATGCCTATGCGAAATAAAGTGTTCTGAGAAGCTTAAAATGAGGAAATAAGCGTTCTAAAATGCTTTAAAAATTCAAAGACATTTTTCTATGTTAACTAACGGCACGGTATCGGACCTTAATATTGACCTATAATTTTTAAATTGGACCACGTATTATATTACAGGGTAATAGTGTGCCCTACCACAGGAAATAATTATAGGTCATTTAGGGGGTACACAGCGTGACCCTAAATTTTACTATGTATGCCTATGCGAAATAAAGTGTTCTGAGAAGCTTAAAATGAAGAAATAAGCGTTCTAAAATGCTTTAAAAATTCAAAGACATCTTTCAATGGTTAACTAGCGCAAGGCGCAATATCAGACCTTAATATTGACCCATAATATTTAAATTGGACCAGGTATTATATTACAATGTAATAGTGCACCCTACCACAGGAAATAATTATAGGTCAATTAGGGGGTACACTATGTATATTTTAAATAGTGCATTAAAACAAGGAAATACGAAGACACTTTTCTATGTTAACTAACGGCACGGTATCGGACCTTAATATTGACCTATAATTTTTAAATTGTACCACGTATTATATTACAGGGTAATAGTGTACCTTACCACAGGAAAAAATTATAGGTCAATTAGGTGGTACACAGCATGACCCTAAAATTTACTATGTATGCCTATGCGAAATAGAGTGTTCTGAGAAGCTTAAAATGAAGAAATAAGCGTTCTAAAATGCTTTAAAAATTCAAAGACATCTTTCAATGGTTAACTAACGCAAGGCGCGATATCAGACCTTAATATGGAACCATAATATTTCAATTGGACCAGGTATTATATTACAGGGTAATAGTGTACCCTACAACAGGAAATAATTATAGGTCAATTAGGGGGTACACTATGTATGTTTTAAATAGTGCATTAAAACAAGAAAATACGAAGACACTTTTCTATGTTAACTAACAGCACGGTATCGGACCTTAATATTGACCTATAATTTTTAAATTGGACCACGTATTATATTACAGGGTTATAGTGTACCCTACCACAGGAAATAATTATAGGTCAATTAGGGGGTACACAGAGTGACCCTAAAGTTTACTATGTATGCCTATGCGAAATAAAGTGTTCTGAGAAGCTTAAAATGAGGAAATAAGCGTTCTAAAATGCTTTAAAAATTCAAAGACATTTTTCTATGTTAACTAACGGCACGGTATCGGACCTTAATATTGACCTATAATTTTTAAATTGGACCACGTATTATATTACAGGGAAATAGTGTACCCTACCACAGCAAATAATTATAGGTCATTTAGGGGGTACACAGCGTGACCCTAAATTTTACTATGTATGCCTATGCGAAATAGAGTGTTCTGAGATGCTTAAAATGAAGAAATAAGCGTTCAAAAATGCTTTAAAAATTCAAAGACATCTTTCAATGGTTAACTAACACAAGGCGCAATATCAGACCTTAATATTGACCCATAATATTTAAATTGGACCAGGTATTATATTACAGGGTAATAGTGTACCCTGTAACAGGAAATAATTATAGGTCAATTAGGGGGTACACTATGTATATTTTAAATAGTGCATTAAAACAAGGAAATACGAAGACACTTTTCTATGTTAACTAACGGCACGGTATCGGACCTTAATATTGACCTATAATTTGTAAATTGGACCACGTATTATATTACAGGGTTATAGTGTACCCTACCACAGGAAATAATTATAGGTCAATTAGGGGGTACGCAGAGTGACCCTAAAGTTTACTATGTATGCCTATGCGAAATAAAGTGTTCTGAGAAGCTTAAAATGAGGAAATAAGCGTTCTAAAATGCTTTAAAAATTCAAAGACATCTTTCAATGGTTAACTAACGCAAGGCGCAATATCAAACCTTAATATTGACCCATAATATTTAAATTGAACAAGGTATTGTATTACAGGGTAATAGTGTACCCTACCACAGGAAATAATTATAGGTCAATTAGGGGGTACACTATTTATATTTTAAATAGTGCATTAAAACAAGGAAATACGAAGACACTTTTCTATGTTAACTAACGGCACGGTATCGGACCTTAATATTGACCTATAATTTGTAAATTGGACCACGTATTATATTACAGGGTTATAGTGTACCCTATCACAGGAAATAATTATAGGTCAATTAGGGGGTACGCAGAGTGACCCTAAAGTTTACTATGTATGCCTATGCGAAATAAAGTGTTCTGAGAAGCTTAAAATGAGGAAATAAGCGTTCTAAAATGCTTTAAAAATTCAAAGACATTTTTCTATGCTAACTAACGGCACGGTATCGGACCTTAATATTGACCTATAATTTTTAAATTGGACCACCTATTATATTACAGGGTAATAGTGTACCCTAAAACAGGAAATAATTATAGGTCAATTAGGGGGTACACAGCGTGACCCTAAAGTTTACTATGTATGCCTATGCGAAATAAAGTGTTCTGAGAAGCTTAAAATGAAGAAATAAGCGTTCTAAAATGCTTTAAAAATTCAAAGACATCTTTCAATGGTTAACTAACGCAAGGCGCAATATCAAACCTTAATATTGACCCATAATATTTAAATTGAACAAGGTATTGTATTACAGGGTAATAGTGTACCCTACCACAGGAAATAATTATAGGTCAATTAGGGGGTACACTATGTATATTTTAAATAGTGCATTAAAACAAGGAAATACGAAGACACTTTTCTATGTTAACTAACGGCACGGTATCGGACCTTAATATTGACCTATAATTTGTAAATTGGACCACGTATTATATTACAGGGTTATAGTGTACCCTACCACAGGAAATAATTATAGGTCAATTAGGGGGTACACAGAGTGACCCTAAAGTTTACTATATATGCCTATGCGAAATAGAGTGTTCTGAGATGCTTAAAATGAAGAAATAAGCGTTCTAAAATGCTTTAAAAATTCAAAGACATCTTTCAATGGTTAACTAACGCAAGGCGCAATATCAGACCTTAATATTGACCCATAATATTTAAATTGGACCAGGTATTATATTACAGGGTAATAGTGTACCCTACCACAGGAAATAATTATAGGTCAATTAGGGGATACACTATGTATATTTTAAATAGTGCATTAAAACAAGGAAATACGAAGACACTTTTCTATGTTAACTAACGGCACGGTATCGGACCTTAATATTGACCTATAATTTTTAAACTGGACCACGTATTATATTACAGGGTTATAGTGTACCCTACCACAGGAAATAATTATAGGTCAATTAGGGGGTACACAGAGTGACCCTAAAGTTTACTATGTATGCCTATGCGAAATAAAGTGTTCTGAGAAGCTTAAAATGAGGAAATAAGCGTTCTAAAATGCTTTAAAAATTCAAAGACATTTTTCTATGTTAACTAACGGCACGGTATCGGACCTTAATATTGACCTATAATTTTTAAATTGGACCACGTATTATATTACAGGGTAATAGTGTGCCCTACCACAGGAAATAATTATAGGTCATTTAGGGGGTTCACAGCGTGACCCTAAATTTTACTATGTATGCCTATGCGAAATAAAGTGTTCTGAGAAGCTTAAAATGAAGAAATAAGCGTTCTAAAATGCTTTAAAAATTCAAAGACATCTTTCATTGGTTAACTAGCGCAAGGCGCAATATCAGACCTTAATATTGACCCATAATATTTAAATTGGACCAGGTATTATATTACAGGGTAATAGTGCACCCTACCACAGGAAATAATTATAGGTCAATTAGGGGGTACACTATGTATATTTTAAATAGTGCATTAAAACAAGGAAATACGAAGACACTTTTCTATGTTAACTAACGGCACGGTATCGGACCTTAATATTGACCTATAATTTTTAAATTGTACCACGTATTATATTACAGGGTAATAGTGTACCTTACCACAGGAAATAATTATAGGTCAATTAGGTGGTACACAGCATGACCCTAAAATTTACTATGTATGCCTATGCGAAATAGAGTGTTCTGAGAAGCTTAAAATGAAGAAATAAGCGTTCTAAAATGCTTTAAAAATTCAAAGACATCTTTCAATGGTTAACTAACGCAAGGCGCGATATCAGACCTTAATATGGAACCATAATATTTCAATTGGACCAGGTATTATATTACAGGGTAATAGTGTACCCTACAACAGGAAATAATTATAGGTCAATTAGGGGGTACACTATGTATGTTTTAAATAGTGCATTAAAACAAGAAAATACGAAGACACTTTTCTATGTTAACTAACAGCACGGTATCGGACCTTAATATTGACCTATAATTTTTAAATTGTACCACGTATTATATTACAGGGTTATAGTGTACCCTACCACAGGAAATAATTATAGGTCAATTAGGGGGTACACAGAGTGACCCTAAAGTTTACTATGTATGCCTATGCGAAATAAAGTGTTCTGAGAAGCTTAAAATGAGGAAATAAGCGTTCTAAAATGCTTTAAAAATTCAAAGACATTTTTCTATGTTAACTAACGGCACGGTATCGGACCTTAATATTGACCTATAATTTTTAAATTGGACCACGTATTATATTACAGGGAAATAGTGTACCCTACCACAGGAAATAATTATAGGTCATTTAGGGGGTACACAGCGTGACCCTAAATTTTACTATGTATGCCTATGCGAAATAGAGTGTTCTGAGATGCTTAAAATGAAGAAATAAGCGTTCAAAAATGCTTTAAAAATTCAAAGACATCTTTCAATGGTTAACTAACGCAAGGCGCAATATCAGACCTTAATATTGACCCATAATATTTAAATTGGACCAGGTATTATGTTACAGGGTAATAGTGTACCCTATAACAGGAAATAATTATAGGTCAATTAGTGGGTACACTATGTATATTTTAAATAGTGCATTAAAACAAGGAAATACGAAGACACTTTTCTATGTTAACTAACGGCACGGTATCGGACCTTAATATTGACCTATAATTTGTAAATTGGACCACGTATTATATTACAGGGTTATAGTGTACCCTACCACAGGAAATAATTATAGGTCAATTAGGGGGTACGCAGAGTGACCCTAAAGTTTACTATGTATGCCTATGCGAAATAAAGTGTTCTGAGAAGCTTAAAATGAGGAAATAAGCGTTCTAAAATGCTTTAAAAATTCAAAGACATTTTTCTATGCTAACTAACGGCACGGTATCGGACCTTAATATTGACCTATAATTTTTAAATTGGACCACCTATTATATTACATTGTAATAGTGTACCCTACCACAGGAAATAATTATAGGTCAATTAGGGGGTACACAGCGTGACCCTAAAGTTTACTATGTATGCCTATGCGAAATAAAGTGTTCTGAGAAGCTTAAAATGAAGAAATAAGCGTTCTAAAATGCTTTAAAAATTCAAAGACATCTTTCAATGGTTAACTAACGCAAGGCGCAATATCAAACCTTAATATTGACCCATAATATTTAAATTGAACAAGGTATTGTATTACAGGGTAATAGTGTACCCTACAACAGGAAATAATTATAGGTCAATTAGGGGGTACACTATGTATATTTTAAATAGTGCATTAAAACAAGAAAATACGAAGACAATTTTCTATGTTAACTAACGGCACGGTATCGGACCTTAATATTGACCTATAATTTTTAAATAGGACCACGTATTATATTACAGGGTAATAGTGTGCCCTACCACAGGAAATAATTATAGGTCATGTAGGGGGTACACAGCGTGACCCTAAATTTTACTATGTATGCCTATGCGAAATAAAGTGTTCTGAGAAGCTTAAAATGAAGAAATAAGCGTTCTAAAATGCTTTAAAAATTCAAAGACATCTTTCAATGGTTAACTAGCGCAAGGCGCAATATCAGACCTTAATATTGACCCATAATATTTAAATTGGACCAGGTATTATATTACAATGTAATAGTGCACCCTACCACAGGAAATAATTATAGGTCAATTAGGGGGTACACTATGTATATTTTAAATAGTGCATTAAAACAAGGAAATACGAAGACACTTTTCTATGTTAACTAACGGCACGGTATCGGACCTTAATATTGACCTATAATTTTTAAATTGTACCACGTATTATATTACAGGGTAATAGTGTACCTTACCACAGGAAATAATTATAGGTCAATTAGGTGGTACACAGCATGACCCTAAAATTTACTATGAATGCCTATGCGAAATAGAGTGTTCTGAGAAGCTTAAAATGAAGAAATAAGCGTTCTAAAATGCTTTAAAAATTCAAAGACATCTTTCAATGGTTAACTAACGCAAGGCGCGATATCAGACCTTAATATGGAACCATAATATTTCAATTGGACCAGGTATTATATTACAGGGTAATAGTGTACCCTACAACAGGAAATAATTATAGGTCAATTAGGGGGTACACTATGTATGTTTTAAATAGTGCATTAAAACAAGAAAATACGAAGACACTTTTCTATGTTAACTAACAGCACGGTATCGGACCTTAATATTGACCTATAATTTTTAAATTGGACCACGTATTATATTACAGGGTTATAGTGTACCCTACCACAGGAAATAATTATAGGTCAATTAGGGGGTACACAGAGTGACCCTAAAGTTTACTATGTATGCCTATGCGAAATAAAGTGTTCTGAGAAGCTTAAAATGAGGAAATAAGCGTTCTAAAATGCTTTAAAAATTCAAAGACATTTTTCTATGTTAACTAACGGCACGGTATCGGACCTTAATATTGACCTATAATTTTTAAATTGGACCACGTATTATATTACAGGGAAATAGTGTACCCTACCACAGCAAATAATTATAGGTCATTTAGGGGGTACACAGCGTGACCCTAAATTTTACTATGTATGCCTATGCGAAATAGAGTGTTCTGAGATGCTTAAAATGAAGAAATAAGCGTTCAAAAATGCTTTAAAAATTCAAAGACATCTTTCAATGGTTAACTAACGCAAGGCGCAATATCAGACCTTAATATTGACCCATAATATTTAAATTGGACCAGGTATTATATTACAGGGTAATAGTGTACCCTGTAACAGGAAATAATTATAGGTCAATTAGGGGGTACACTATGTATATTTTAAATAGTGCATTAAAACAAGGAAATACGAAGACACTTTTCTATGTTAACTAACGGCACGGTATCGGACCTTAATATTGACCTATAATTTGTAAATTGGACCACGTATTATATTACAGGGTTATAGTGTACCCTACCACAGGAAATAATTATAGGTCAATTAGGGGGTACGCAGAGTGACCCTAAAGTTTACTATGTATGCCTATGCGAAATAAAGTGTTCTGAGAAGCTTAAAATGAGGAAATAAGCGTTCTAAAATGCTTTAAAAATTCAAAGACATCTTTCAATGGTTAACTAACGCAAGGCGCAATATCAAACCTTAATATTGACCCATAATATTTAAATTGAACAAGGTATTGTATTACAGGGTAATAGTGTACCCTACCACAGGAAATAATTATAGGTCAATTAGGGGGTACACTATTTATATTTTAAATAGTGCATTAAAACAAGGAAATACGAAAACACTTTTCTATGTTAACTAACGGCACGGTATCGGACCTTAATATTGACCTATAATTTGTAAATTGGACCACGTATTATATTACAGGGTTATAGTGTACCCTATCACAGGAAATAATTATAGGTCAATTAGGGGGTACGCAGAGTGACCCTAAAGTTTACTATGTATGCCTATGCGAAATAAAGTGTTCTGAGAAGCTTAAAATGAAGAAATAAGCGTTCTAAAATGCTTTAAAAATTCAAAGACATCTTTCAATGGTTAACTAACGCAAGGCGCAATATCAAACCTTAATATTGACCCATAATATTTAAATTGAACAAGGTATTGTATTACAGGGTAATAGTGTACCCTACAACAGGAAATAATTATAGGTCAATTAGGGGGTACACTATGTATATTTTAAATAGTGCATTAAAACAAGAAAATACGAAGACAATTTTCTATGTTAACTAACGGCACGGTATCGGACCTTAATATTGACCTATAATTTTTAAATAGGACCACGTATTATATTACAGGGTAATAGTGTGCCCTACCACAGGAAATAATTATAGGTCATGTAGGGGGTACACAGCGTGACCCTAAATTTTACTATGTATGCCTATGCGAAATAAAGTGTTCTGAGAAGCTTAAAATGAAGAAATAAGCGTTCTAAAATGCTTTAAAAATTCAAAGACATCTTTCAATGGTTAACTAGCGCAAGGCGCAATATCAGACCTTAATATTGACCCATAATATTTAAATTGGACCAGGTATTATATTACAATGTAATAGTGCACCCTACCACAGGAAATAATTATAGGTCAATTAGGGGGTACACTATGTATATTTTAAATAGTGCATTAAAACAAGGAAATACGAAGACACTTTTCTATGTTAACTAACGGCACGGTATCGGACCTTAATATTGACCTATAATTTTTAAATTGTACCACGTATTATATTACAGGGTAATAGTGTACCTTACCACAGGAAATAATTATAGGTCAATTAGGTGGTACACAGCATGACCCTAAAATTTACTATGAATGCCTATGCGAAATAGAGTGTTCTGAGAAGCTTAAAATGAAGAAATAAGCGTTCTAAAATGCTTTAAAAATTCAAAGACATCTTTCAATGGTTAACTAACGCAAGGCGCGATATCAGACCTTAATATGGAACCATAATATTTCAATTGGACCAGGTATTATATTACAGGGTAATAGTGTACCCTACAACAGGAAATAATTATAGGTCAATTAGGGGGTACACTATGTATGTTTTAAATAGTGCATTAAAACAAGAAAATACGAAGACACTTTTCTATGTTAACTAACAGCACGGTATCGGACCTTAATATTGACCTATAATTTTTAAATTGGACCACGTATTATATTACAGGGTTATAGTGTACCCTACCACAGGAAATAATTATAGGTCAATTAGGGGGTACACAGAGTGACCCTAAAGTTTACTATGTATGCCTATGCGAAATAAAGTGTTCTGAGAAGCTTAAAATGAGGAAATAAGCGTTCTAAAATGCTTTAAAAATTCAAAGACATTTTTCTATGTTAACTAACGGCACGGTATCGGACCTTAATATTGACCTATAATTTTTAAATTGGACCACGTATTATATTACAGGGAAATAGTGTACCCTACCACAGCAAATAATTATAGGTCATTTAGGGGGTACACAGCGTGACCCTAAATTTTACTATGTATGCCTATGCGAAATAGAGTGTTCTGAGATGCTTAAAATGAAGAAATAAGCGTTCAAAAATGCTTTAAAAATTCAAAGACATCTTTCAATGGTTAACTAACGCAAGGCGCAATATCAGACCTTAATATTGACCCATAATATTTAAATTGGACCAGGTATTATATTACAGGGTAATAGTGTACCCTGTAACAGGAAATAATTATAGGTCAATTAGGGGGTACACTATGTATATTTTAAATAGTGCATTAAAACAAGGAAATACGAAGACACTTTTCTATGTTAACTAACGGCACGGTATCGGACCTTAATATTGACCTATAATTTGTAAATTGGACCACGTATTATATTACAGGGTTATAGTGTACCCTACCACAGGAAATAATTATAGGTCAATTAGGGGGTACGCAGAGTGACCCTAAAGTTTACTATGTATGCCTATGCGAAATAAAGTGTTCTGAGAAGCTTAAAATGAGGAAATAAGCGTTCTAAAATGCTTTAAAAATTCAAAGACATCTTTCAATGGTTAACTAACGCAAGGCGCAATATCAAACCTTAATATTGACCCATAATATTTAAATTGAACAAGGTATTGTATTACAGGGTAATAGTGTACCCTACCACAGGAAATAATTATAGGTCAATTAGGGGGTACACTATTTATATTTTAAATAGTGCATTAAAACAAGGAAATACGAAAACACTTTTCTATGTTAACTAACGGCACGGTATCGGACCTTAATATTGACCTATAATTTGTAAATTGGACCACGTATTATATTACAGGGTTATAGTGTACCCTATCACAGGAAATAATTATAGGTCAATTAGGGGGTACGCAGAGTGACCCTAAAGTTTACTATGTATGCCTATGCGAAATAAAGTGTTCTGAGAAGCTTAAAATGAGGAAATAAGCGTTCTAAAATGCTTTAAAAATTCAAAGACATTTTTCTATGTTAACTAACGGCACGGTATCGGACCTTAATATTGACCTATAATTTTTAAATTGGACCACGTATTATATTACAGGGTAATAGTGTGCCCTACCACAGGAAATAATTATAGGTCATTTAGGGGGTACACAGCGTGACCCTAAATTTAACTATGTATGCCTATGCGAAATAAAGTGTTCTGAGAAGCTTAAAATGAAGAAATAAGCGTTCTAAAATGCTTTAAAAATTCAAAGACATCTTTCATTGGTTAACTAGCGCAAGGCGCAATATCAGACCTTAATATTGACCCATAATATTTAAATTGGACCAGGTATTATATTACAGGGTAATAGTGCACCCTACCACAGGAAATAATTATAGGTCAATTAGGGGGTACACTATGTATATTTTAAATAGTGCATTAAAACAAGGAAATACGAAGATAATTTTCTATGTTAACTAACGGCACGGTATCGGACCTTAATATTGACCTATAATTTGTAAATTGGACCACGTATTATATTACAGGGTTATAGTGTACCCTACCACAGGAAATAATTATAGGTCAATTAGGGGGTACACAGAGTGACCCTAAAGTTTACTATGTATGCCTATGCGAAATAGAGTGTTCTGAGAAGCTTAAAATGAAGAAATAAGCGTTCTAAAATGCTTTAAAAATTCAAAGACATCTTTCAATGGTTAACTAACGCAAGGCGCGATATCAGACCTTAATATGGAACCATAATATTTCAATTGGACCAGGTATTATATTACAGGGTAATAGTGTACCCTATAACAGGAAATAATTATAGGTCAATTAGTGGGTACACTATGTATATTTTAAATAGTGCATTAAAACAAGGAAATACGAAGACACTTTTCTATGTTAACTAACGGCACGGTATCGGACCTTAATATTGACCTATAATTTGTAAATTGGACCACGTATTATATTACAGGGTTATAGTGTACCCTACCACAGGAAATAATTATAGGTCAATTAGGGGGTACGCAGAGTGACCCTAAAGTTTACTATGTATGCCTATGCGAAATAAAGTGTTCTGAGAAGCTTAAAATGAGGAAATAAGCGTTCTAAAATGCTTTAAAAATTCAAAGACATTTTTCTATGCTAACTAACGGCACGGTATCGGACCTTAATATTGACCTATAATTTTTAAATTGGACCACCTATTATATTACAGGGTAATAGTGTACCCTACCACAGGAAATAATTATAGGTCAATTAGGGGGTACACAGCGTGACCCTAAAGTTTACTATGTATGCCTATGCGAAATAAAGTGTTCTGAGAAGCTTAAAATGAAGAAATAAGCGTTCTAAAATGCTTTAAAAATTCAAAGACATCTTTCAATGGTTAACTAACGCAAGGCGCAATATCAAACCTTAATATTGACCCATAATATTTAATTTGAACAAGGTATTGTATTACAGGGTAATAGTGTACCCTACCACAGGAAATAATTATAGGTCAATTAGGGGGTACACTATTTATATTTTAAATAGTGCATTAAAACAAGGAAATACGAAGACACTTTTCTATGTTAACTAACGGCACGGTATCGGACCTTAATATTGACCTATAATTTGTAAATTGGACCACGTATTATATTACAGGGTTATAGTGTACCCTATCACAGGAAATAATTATAGGTCAATTAGGGGGTACGCAGAGTGACCCTAAAGTTTACTATGTATGCCTATGCGAAATAAAGTGTTCTGAGAAGCTTAAAATGAGGAAATAAGCGTTCTAAAATGCTTTAAAAATTCAAAGACATTTTTCTATGCTAAATAACGGCACGGTATCGGACCTTAATATTGACCTATAATTTTTAAATTGGACCACCTATTATATTACAGGGTAATAGTGTACCCTACCACAGGAAATAATTATAGGTCAATTAGGGGGTACACAGCGTGACCCTAAAGTTTACTATGTATGCCTATGCGAAATAAAGTGTTCTGAGAAGCTTAAAATGAAGAAATAAGCGTTCTAAAATGCTTTAAAAATTCAAAGACATCTTTCAATGGTTAACTAACGCAAGGCGCAATATCAAAACTTAATATTGACCCATAATATTTAAATTGAACAAGGTATTGTATTACAGGGTAATAGTGTACCCTACAACAGGAAATAATTATAGGTCAATTAGGGGGTACACTATGTATATTTTAAATAGTGCATTAAAACAAGAAAATACGAAGACAATTTTCTATGTTAACTAACGGCACGGTATCGGACCTTAATATTGACCTATAATTTTTAAATAGGACCACGTATTATATTACAGGGTAATAGTGTGCCCTACCACAGGAAATAATTATAGGTCATTTAGGGGGTACACAGCGTGACCCTAAATTTTACTATGTATGCCTATGCGAAATAAAGTGTTCTGAGAAGCTTAAAATGAAGAAATAAGCGTTCTAAAATGCTTTAAAAATTCAAAGACATCTTTCAATGGTTAACTAGCGCAAGGCGCAATATCAGACCTTAATATTGACCCAAAATATTTAAATTGGACCAGGTATTATATTACAATGTAATAGTGCACCCTACCACAGGAAATAATTATAGGTCAATTAGGGGGTACACTATGTATATTTTAAATAGTGCATTAAAACAAGGAAATACGAAGACACTTTTCTATGTTAACTAACGGCACGGTATCGGACCTTAATATTGACCTATAATTTTTAAATTGTACCACGTATTATATTACAGGGTAATAGTGTACCTTACCACAGGAAATAATTATAGGTCAATTAGGTGGTACACAGCATGACCCTAAAATTTACTATGTATGCCTATGCGAAATAGAGTGTTCTGAGAAGCTTAAAATGAAGAAATAAGCGTTCTAAAATGCTTTAAAAATTCAAAGACATCTTTCAATGGTTAACTAACGCAAGGCGCGATATCAGACCTTAATATGGAACCATAATATTTCAATTGGACCAGGTATTATATTACAGGGTAATAGTGTACCCTACAACAGGAAATAATTATAGGTCAATTAGGGGGTACACTATGTATGTTTTAAATAGTGCATTAAAACAAGAAAATACGAAGACACTTTTCTATGTTAACTAACAGCACGGTATCGGACCTTAATATTGACCTATAATTTTTAAATTGAACCACGTATTATATTACAGGGTTATAGTGTACCCTACCACAGGAAATAATTATAGGTCAATTAGGGGGTACACAGAGTGACCCTAAAGTTTACTATGTATGCCTATGCGAAATAAAGTGTTCTGAGAAGCTTAAAATGAGGAAATAAGCGTTCTAAAATGCTTTAAAAATTCAAAGACATTTTTCTATGTTAACTAACGGCACGGTATCGGACCTTAATATTGACCTATAATTTTTAAATTGGACCACGTATTATATTACAGGGAAATAGTGTACCCTACCACAGCAAATAATTATAGGTCATTTAGGGGGTACACAGCGTGACCCTAAATTTTACTATGTATGCCTATGCGAAATAGAGTGTTCTGAGATGCTTAAAATGAAGAAATAAGCGTTCAAAAATGCTTTAAAAATTCAAAGACATCTTTCAATGGTTAACTAACGCAAGGCGCAATATCAGACCTTAATATTGACCCATAATATTTAAATTGGACCAGGTATTATATTACAGGGTAATAGTGTACCCTGTAACAGGAAATAATTATAGGTCAATTAGGGGGTACACTATGTATATTTTAAATAGTGCATTAAAACAAGGAAATACGAAGACACTTTTCTATGTTAACTAACGGTACGGTATCGGACCTTAATATTGACCTATAATTTGTAAATTGGACCACGTATTATATTACAGGGTTATAGTGTACCCTACCACAGGAAATAATTATAGGTCAATTAGGGGGTACGCAGAGTGACCCTAAAGTTTACTATGTATGCCTATGCGAAATAAAGTGTTCTGAGAAGCTTAAAATGAGGAAATAAGCGTTCTAAAATGCTTTAAAAATTCAAAGACATCTTTCAATGGTTAACTAACGCAAGGCGCAATATCAAACCTTAATATTGACCCATAATATTTAAATTGAACAAGGTATTGTATTACAGGGTAATAGTGTACCCTACCACAGGAAATAATTATAGGTCAATTAGGGGGTACACTATTTATATTTTAAATAGTGCATTAAAACAAGGAAATACGAAAACACTTTTCTATGTTAACTAACGGCACGGTATCGGACCTTAATATTGACCTATAATTTGTAAATTGGACCACGTATTATATTACAGGGTTATAGTGTACCCTATCACAGGAAATAATTATAGGTCAATTAGGGGGTACGCAGAGTGACCCTAAAGTTTACTATGTATGCCTATGCGAAATAAAGTGTTCTGAGAAGCTTAAAATGAGGAAATAAGCGTTCTAAAATGCTTTAAAAATTCAAAGACATTTTTCTATGCTAACTAACGGCACGGTATCGGACCTTAATATTGACCTATAATTTTTAAATTGGACCACCTATTATATTACAGGGTAATAGTGTACCCTAAAACAGGAAATAATTATAGGTCAATTAGGGGGTACACAGCGTGACCCTAAAGTTTACTATGTATGCCTATGCGAAATAAAGTGTTCTGAGAAGCTTAAAATGAAGAAATAAGCGTTCTAAAATGCTTTAAAAATTCAAAGACATCTTTCAATGGTTAACTAACGCAAGGCGCAATATCAAACCTTAATATTGACCCATAATATTTAAATTGAACAAGGTATTGTATTATAGGGTAATAGTGTACCCTACCACAGGAAATAATTATAGGTCAATTAGGGGGTACACTATGTATATTTTAAATAGTGCATTAAAACAAGGAAATACGAAGACACTTTTCTATGTTAACTAACGGCACGGTATCGGACCTTAATATTGACCTATAATTTGTAAATTGGACCACGTATTATATTACAGGGTTATAGTGTACCCTACCACAGGAAATAATTATAGGTCAATTAGGGGGTACACAGAGTGACCCTAAAGTTTACTATATATGCCTATGCGAAATAGAGTGTTCTGAGATGCTTAAAATGAAGAAATAAGCGTTCTAAAATGCTTTAAAAATTCAAAGACATCTTTCAATGGTTAACTAACGCAAGGCGCAATATCAGACCTTATATTGACCCATAATATTTAAATTGGACCAGGTATTATATTACAGGGTAATAGTGTACCCTACCACAGGAAATAATTATAGGTCAATTAGGGGATACACTATGTATATTTTAAATAGTGCATTAAAACAAGGAAATACGAAGACACTTTTCTATGTTAACTAACGGCACGGTATCGGACCTTAATATTGACCTATAATTTTTAAACTGGACCACGTATTATATTACAGGGTTATAGTGTACCCTACCACAGGAAATAATTATAGGTCAATTAGGGGATACACAGAGTGACCCTAAAGTTTACTATGTATGCCTATGCGAAATAAAGTGTTCTGAGAAGCTTAAAATGAGGAAATAAGCGTTCTAAAATGCTTTAAAAATTCAAAGACATTTTTCTATGTTAACTAACGGCACGGTATCGGACCTTAATATTGACCTATAATTTTTAAATTGGACCACGTATTATATTACAGGGTAATAGTGTGCCCTACCACAGGAAATAATTATAGGTCATTTAGGGGGTACACAGCGTGACCCTAAATTTAACTATGTATGCCTATGCGAAATAAAGTGTTCTGAGAAGCTTAAAATGAAGAAATAAGCGTTCTAAAATGCTTTAAAAATTCAAAGACATCTTTCATTGGTTAACTAGCGCAAGGCGCAATATCAGACCTTAATATTGACCCATAATATTTAAATTGGACCAGGTATTATATTACAGGGTAATAGTGCACCCTACCACAGGAAATAATTATAGGTCAATTAGGGGGTACACTATGTATATTTTAAATAGTGCATTAAAACAAGGAAATACGAAGACACTTTTCTATGTTAACTAACGGCACGGTATCGGACCTTAATATTGACCTATAATTTTTAAATTGTACCACGTATTATATTACAGGGTAATAGTGTACCTTACCACAGGAAATAATTATAGGTCAATTAGGTGGTACACAGCATGACCCTAAAATTTACTATGTATGCCTATGCGAAATAGAGTGTTCTGAGAAGCTTAAAATGAAGAAATAAGCGTTCTAAAATGCTTTAAAAATTCAAAGACATCTTTCAATGGTTAACTAACGCAAGGCGCGATATCAGACCTTAATATGGAACCATAATATTTCAATTGGACCAGGTATTATATTACAGGGTAATAGTGTACCCTACAACAGGAAATAATTATAGGTCAATTAGGGGGTACACTATGTATGTTTTAAATAGTGCATTAAAACAAGAAAATACGAAGACACTTTTCTATGTTAACTAACAGCACGGTATCGGACCTTAATATTGACCTATAATTTTTAAATTGGACCACGTATTATATTACAGGGTTATAGTGTACCCTACCACAGGAAATAATTATAGGTCAATTAGGGGGTACACAGAGTGACCCTAAAGTTTACTATGTATGCCTATGCGAAATAAAGTGTTCTGAGAAGCTTAAAATGAGGAAATAAGCGTTCTAAAATGCTTTAAAAATTCAAAGACATTTTTCTATGTTAACTAACGGCACGGTATCGGACCTTAATATTGACCTATAATTTTTAAATTGGACCACGTATTATATTACAGGGAAATAGTGTACCCTACCACAGGAAATAATTATAGGTCATTTAGGGGGTACACAGCGTGACCCTAAATTTTACTATGTATGCCTATGCGAAATAGAGTGTTCTGAGATGCTTAAAATGAAGAAATAAGCGTTCAAAAATGCTTTAAAAATTCAAAGACATCTTTCAATGGTTAACTAACGCAAGGCGCAATATCAGACCTTAATATTGACCCATAATATTTAAATTGGACCAGGTATTATGTTACAGGGTAATAGTGTACCCTATAACAGGAAATAATTATAGGTCAATTAGTGGGTACACTATGTATATTTTAAATAGTGCATTAAAACAAGGAAATACGAAGACACTTTTCTATGTTAACTAACGGCACGGTATCGGACCTTAATATTGACCTATAATTTGTAAATTGGACCACGTATTATATTACAGGGTTATAGTGTACCCTACCACAGGAAATAATTATAGGTCAATTAGGGGGTACGCAGAGTGACCCTAAAGTTTACTATGTATGCCTATGCGAAATAAAGTGTTCTGAGAAGCTTAAAATGAGGAAATAAGCGTTCTAAAATGCTTTAAAAATTCAAAGACATTTTTCTATGCTAACTAACGGCACGGTATCGGACCTTAATATTGACCTATAATTTTTAAATTGGACCACCTATTATATTACAGGGTAATAGTGTACCCTACCACAGGAAATAATTATAGGTCAATTAGGGGGTACACAGCGTGACCCTAAAGTTTACTATGTATGCCTATGCGAAATAAAGTGTTCTGAGAAGCTTAAAATGAAGAAATAAGCGTTCTAAAATGCTTTAAAAATTCAAAGACATCTTTCAATGGTTAACTAACGCAAGGCGCAATATCAAACCTTAATATTGACCCATAATATTTAATTTGAACAAGGTATTGTATTACAGGGTAATAGTGTACCCTACCACAGGAAATAATTATAGGTCAATTAGGGGGTACACTATTTATATTTTAAATAGTGCATTAAAACAAGGAAATACGAAGACACTTTTCTATGTTAACTAACGGCACGGTATCGGACCTTAATATTGACCTATAATTTGTAAATTGGACCACGTATTATATTACAGGGTTATAGTGTACCCTATCACAGGAAATAATTATAGGTCAATTAGGGGGTACGCAGAGTGACCCTAAAGTTTACTATGTATGCCTATGCGAAATAAAGTGTTCTGAGAAGCTTAAAATGAGGAAATAAGCGTTCTAAAATGCTTTAAAAATTCAAAGACATTTTTCTATGCTAACTAACGGCACGGTATCGGACCTTAATATTGACCTATAATTTTTAAATTGGACCACCTATTATATTACAGGGTAATAGTGTACCCTACCACAGGAAATAATTATAGGTCAATTAGGGGGTACACAGCGTGACCCTAAAGTTTACTATGTATGCCTATGCGAAATAAAGTGTTCTGAGAAGCTTAAAATGAAGAAATAAGCGTTCTAAAATGCTTTAAAAATTCAAAGACATCTTTCAATGGTTAACTAACGCAAGGCGCAATATCAAACCTTAATATTGACCCATAATATTTAAATTGAACAAGGTATTGTATTACAGGGTAATAGTGTACCCTACCACAGGAAATAATTATAGGTCAATTAGGGGGTACACTATTTATATTTTAAATAGTGCATTAAAACAAGGAAATACGAAGACACTTTTCTATGTTAACTAACGGCACAGTATCGGACCTTAATATTGACCTATAATTTGTAAATTGGACCACGTATTATATTACAGGGTTATAGTGTACCCTATCACAGGAAATAATTATAGGTCAATTAGGGGGTACGCAGAGTGACCCTAAAGTTTACTATGTATGCCTATGCGAAATAAAGTGTTCTGAGAAGCTTAAAATGAGGAAATAAGCGTTCTAAAATGCTTTAAAAATTCAAAGACATTTTTCTATGCTAACTAACGGCACGGTATCGGACCTTAATATTGACCTATAATTTTTAAATTGGACCACCTATTATATTACAGGGTAATAGTGTACCCTACCACAGGAAATAATTATAGGTCAATTAGGGGGTACACAGCGTGACCCTAAAGTTTACTATGTATGCCTATGCGAAATAAAGTGTTCTGAGAAGCTTAAAATGAAGAAATAAGCGTTCTAAAATGCTTTAAAAATTCAAAGACATCTTTCAATGGTTAACTAACGCAAGGCGCAATATCAAACCTTAATATTGACCCATAATATTTAAATTGAACAAGGTATTGTATTACAGGGTAATAGTGTACCCTACCACAGGAAATAATTATAGGTCAATTAGGGGGTACACTATGTATATTTTAAATAGTGCATTAAAACAAGGAAATACGAAGACATTTTTCAATGTTAACTAACAGCAAGGTATCGGAACTTAATATTGACCTATAATTTTTACATTGGACCACGTATTATATTACAGGGTAATAGTGTACCCTACCACAGGAATTAATTATAGGTCATTTAGGGGGTACACAGCGTGACCCTAAATTTTACTATGTATGCCTATGCGAAATAAAGTGTTCTGAGAAGCTTAAAATGAGGAAATAAGCGTTCTAAAATGCTTTAAAAATTCAAAGACATTTTTCTATGTTAACTAACGGCACGGTATCGGACCTTAATACTGACCTATAATTTTTAAATTGGACCACGTATTATATTACAGGGTAATAGTGTACCCTACCACAGGAAATAATTATAGGTCATTTAGGGGGTACACAGCGTGACCCTAAATTTTACTATGTATGCCTATGCGAAATAGAGTGTTCTGAGATGCTTAAAATGAAGAAATAAGCGTTCAAAAATGCTTTAAAAATTCAAAGACATCTTTCAATGGTTAACTAACGCAAGGCGCAATATCAGACCTTAATATTGACCCATAATATTTAAATTGGACCAGGTATTATATTACAGGGTAATAGTGTACCCTTCCACAGGAAATAATTATAGGTCAATTAGGGGGTACACTATGAATATTTTAAATAGTGCATTAAAACAAGGAAATACGAAGACACTTTTCTATGTTAACTAACGGCACGGTATCGGACCTTAATATTGACCTATAATTTTTAAATTGGACCACGTATTATATTACAGGGTTATAGTGTACCCTACCACAGGAAATAATTATAGGTCAATTAGGGGGTACGCAGAGTGACCCTAAAGTTTACTATGTATGCCTATGCGAAATAAAGTGTTCTGAGAAGCTTAAAATGAGGAAATAAGCGTTCTAAAATGCTTTAAAAATTCAAAGACATCTTTCAATGGTTAACTAACGCAAGGCGCAATATCAAACCTTAATATTGACCCATAATATTTAAATTGAACCAGGTATTGTATTACAGGGTAATAGTGTACCCTACCACAGGAAATAATTATAGGTCAATTAGGGGGTACGCAGAGTGACCTTAAAGTTTACTATGTATGCCTATGCGAAATAAAGTGTTCTGAGAAGCTTAAAATGAGGAAATAAGCGTTCTAAAATGCTTTAAAAATTCAAAGACATTTTTCTATGCTAACTAACGGCACGGTATCGGACCTTAATATTGACCTATAATTTTTAAATTGGACCACCTATTATATTACAGGGTAATAGTGTACCCTACCACAGGAAATAATTATAGGTCAATTAGGGGGTACACAGCGTGACCCTAAAGTTTACTATGTATGCCTATGCGAAATAAAGTGTTCTGAGAAGCTTAAAATGAAGAAATAAGCGTTCTAAAATGCTTTAAAAATTCAAAGACATCTTTCAATGGTTAACTAACGCAAGGCGCAATATCAAACCTTAATATTGACCCATAATATTTAAATTGAACAAGGTATTGTATTACAGGGTAATAGTGTACCCTACCACAGGAAATAATTATAAGTCAATTAGGGGGTACACTATTTATATTTTAAATAGTGCATTAAAACAAGGAAATACGAAGACACTTTTCTATGTTAACTAACGGCACGGTATCGGACCTTAATATTGACCTATAATTTGTAAATTGGACCACGTATTATATTACAGGGTTATAGTGTACCCTATCACAGGAAATAATTATAGGTCAATTAGGGGGTACACAGCGTGACCCTAAAGTTTACTATGTATGCCTATGCGAAATAAAGTGTTCTGAGAAGCTTAAAATGAAGAAATAAGCGTTCTAAAATGCTTTAAAAATTCAAAGACATCTTTCAATGGTTAACTAACGCAAGGCGCAATATCAAACCTTAATATTGACCCATAATATTTAAATTGAACAAGGTATTGTATTACAGGGTAATAGTGTACCCTACCACAGGAAATAATTATAGGTCAATTAGGGGGTACACTATGTATATTTTAAATAGTGCATTAAAACAAGGAAATACGAAGACATTTTTCAATGTTAACTAACAGCACGGTATCGGAACTTAATATTGACCTATAATTTTTACATTGGACCACGTATTATATTACAGGGTAATAGTGTACCCTACCACAGGAATTAATTATAGGTCATTTAGGGGGTACACAGCGTGACCCTAAATTTTACTATGTATGCCTATGCGAAATAAAGTGTTCTGAGAAGCTTATAATGAGGAAATAAGCGTTCTAAAATGCTTTAAAAATTCAAAGACATTTTTCTATGTTAACTAACGGCACGGTATCGGACCTTAATACTGACCTATAATTTTTAAATTGGACCACGTATTATATTACAGGGTAATAGTGTACCCTACCACAGGAAATAATTATAGGTCATTTAGGGGGTACACAGCGTGACCCTAAATTTTACTATGTATGCCTATGCGAAATACAGTGTTCTGAGATGCTTAAAATGAAGAAATAAGCGTTCAAAAATGCTTTAAAAATTCAAAGACATCTTTCAATGGTTAACTAACGCAAGGCGCAATATCAGACCTTAATATTGACCCATAATATTTAAATTGGACCAGGTATTATATTACAGGGTAATAGTGTACCCTTCCACAGGAAATAATTATAGGTCAATTAGGGGGTACACTATGTATATTTTAAATAGTGCATTAAAACAAGGAAATACGAAGACACTTTTCTATGTTAACTAACGGCACGGTATCGGACCTTAATATTGACCTATAATTTTTAAATTGGACCACGTATTATATTACAGGGTTATAGTGTACCCTACCACAGGAAATAATTATAGGTCAATTAGGGGGTACGCAGAGTGACCCTAAAGTTTACTATGTATGCCTATGCGAAATAAAGTGTTCTGAGAAGCTTAAAATGAGGAAATAAGCGTTCTAAAATGCTTTAAAAATTCAAAGACATCTTTCAATGGTTAACTAACGCAAGGCGCAATATCAAACCTTAATATTGACCCATAATATTTAAATTGAACCAGGTATTGTATTACAGGGTAATAGTGTACCCTACCACAGGAAATAATTATAGGTCAATTAGGGGTACACTATGTATATTTTAAATAGTGCATTAAAACAAGGAAATACGAAGACACTTTTCTATGTTAACTAACGGCACGGTATCGGACCTTAATATTGACCTATAATTTTTAAATTGGACCACGTATTATATTACAGGGTTATAGTGTATCCTACCACAGGAAATAATTATAGGTCAATTAGGGGGTACACAGCGTGACCCTAAAGTTTACTATGTATGCCTATGCGAAATAAAGTGTTCTGAGAAGCTTAAAATGAGGAAATAAGCGTTCTAAAATGCTTTAAAAATTCAAAGACATTTTTCAATGTTAACTAACGGCACGGTATCGGACCTTAATATTGACCTATAATTTTTAAATTGGACCACGTATTATATTACAGGGTAATAGTGTACCCTACCACAGGAAATATTTATAGGTCATTTAGGGGGTACACAGCGTGACCCTAAATTTTACTATGTATGCTTATGCGAAATAGAGTGTTCTGAGAAGCTTAAAATGAAGAAATAAGCGTTCTAAAATGCTTTAAAAATTCAAAGACATCTTTCAATGGTTAACTAGCGCAAGGCGCAATATCAGACCTTAATATTGACCCATAATATTTAAATTGGACCAGGTATTATATTACAGGGTAATAGTGTACCCTACCACAGGAAATAATTATAGGTCAATTAGGGGGTACACTATGTATATTTTAAATTGTGCATTAAAACAAGGAAATACGAAGACACTTTTCTATGTTAACTAACGGCACGGTATCGGACCTTAATATTGACCCATAATTTTTAAATTGGACCACGTATTATATTACAGGGTAATAGTGTACCCTACCACAGGAAATAATTATAGGTCAATTAGGGGGTACACAGTGTGACCCTAAAGTTTACTATGTATGCCTATGCGAAATAAAGTGTTCTGAGAAGCTTAAAATGAGGAAATAAGCGTTCTAAAATGCTTTTAAAATTCAAAGACATTTTTCTATGCTAACTAACGGCACGGTATCGGACCTTAATATTGACCTATAATTTTTAAATTGGACCACCTATTATATTACAGGGTAATAGTGTACCCTACCACAGGAAATAATTATAGGTCAATTAGGGGGTACACAGCGTGACCCTAAAGTTTACTATGTATGCCTATGCGAAATAAAGTGTTCTGAGAAGCTTAAAATGAAGAAATAAGCGTTCTAAAATGCTTTAAAAATTCAAAGACATCTTTCAATGGTTAACTAACGCAAGGCGCAATATCAAACCTTAATATTGACCCATAATATTTAAATTGAACAAGGTATTGTATTACAGGGTAATAGTGTACCCTACCACAGGAAATAATTATAGGTCAATAAGGGGGTACACTATGTATATTTTAAATAGTGCATTAAAACAAGGAAATACGAAGACATTTTTCAATGTTAACTAACGGCACGGTATCGGAACTTAATATTGACCTATAATTTTTACATTGGACCACGTATTATATTACAGGGTAATAGTGTACCCTACCACAGGAAATAATAATAGGTCATTTAGGGGGTACACAGCGTGACCCTAAATTTTACTATGTATGCCTATGGGAAATAGAGTGTTCTGAGAAGCTTAAAATGAAGAAATAAGCGTTCTAAAATGCTTTAAAAATTCAAAGACATCTTTCAATGGTTAAATAACGCAAGGCGCAATATCAGACCTTAATATTGACCCATAATATTTAAATTGGACCAGGTATTATATTACAGGGTAATAGTGTACCCTTCCAAAGGAAATAATTATAGGTCAATTAGGGGGTACACAGTGTGACCCTAAAGTTTACTATGTATGCCTATGCGAAATAAAGTGTTCTGAGAAGCTTAAAATGAGGAAATAAGCGTTCTAAAATGCTTTTAAAATTCAAAGACATTTTTCTATGCTAACTAACGGAACGGTATCGGACCTTAATATTGACCTATAATTTTTAAATTGGACCACCTATTATATTACAGGGTAATAGTGTACCCTACCACAGGAAATAATTATAGGTCAATTAGGGGGTACACAGTGTGACCCTAAAGTTTACTATGTATGCCTATGCGAAATAAAGTGTTCTGAGAAGCTTAAAATGAAGAAATAAGCGTTCTAAAATGCTTTAAAAATTTAAAGACATCTTTCAATGGTTAACTAACGCAAGGGGCAATATCAAACCTTAATATTGACCCATAATATTTAAATTGAACAAGGTATTGTATTACAGGGTAATAGTGTACCCTACCACAGGAAATAATTATAGGTCAATTAGGGGGTACACTATGTATATTTTAAATAGTGCATTAAAACAAGGAAATACGAAGACATTTTTCAATGTTAACTAACGGCACGGTATCGGTACTTAATATTGACCTATAATTTTTACATTGGACCACGTATTATATTACAGGGTAATAGCGTACCCTACCACAGGAATTAATTATAGGTCATTTAGGGGGTACACAGCGTGACCCTAAATTTTACTATGTATGCCTATGCAAAATAAAGTGTTCTGAGAAGCTTAAAATGAGGAAATAAGCGTTCTAAAATGCTTTAAAAATTCAAAGACATTTTTCTATGTTAACTAACGGCACGGTATCGGACCTTAATATTGACCTATAATTTTCAAATTGGACCACGTATTATATTACAGGGTAATAATGTACCCTACCTCAGGAAATAATTATAGGTCATTTAGGGGGTACACAGCGTGACCCTAAATTTTACTATGTATGCCTATGCGAAATAGAGTGTTCTGAGATGCTTAAAATGAAGAAATAAGCGTTCTAAAATGCTTTAAAAATTCAAAGACATCTTTCAATGGTTAACTAACGCAAGGCGCAATATCAGACCTTAATATTGACCCATAATATTTAAATTGGACCAGGTATTATATTACAGGGTAATAGTGTACCCTACCACAGGAAATAATTATAGGTCAATTAGGGGATACACTATGTATATTTTAAATAGTGCATTAAAACATGGAAATACGAAGACACTTTTCTATGTTAACTAACGGCACGGTATCGGACCTTAATATTGACCTATAATTTTTAAACTGGACCATGTATTATATTACAGGGTTATAGTGTACCCTACTACAGGAAATAATTATTGGTCAATTAGGGGGTACACAGAGTGACCCTAAAGTTTACTATGTATGCCTATGCGAAATAAAGTGTTCTGAGAAGCTTAAAATGAGAAAATAAGCGTTCTAAAATGCTTTAAAAATTCAAAGACATTTTTCTATGTTAACTAACGGCACGGTATCGGACCTTAATATTGACCTATAATTTTTAAATTAAACCACGTATTATATTACAGGGTAATAGTGTGCCCTACCACAGGAAATAATTATAGGTCATTTAGGGGGTACACAGCGTGACCCTAAATTTTACTATGTATGCCTATGCGAAATAAAGTGTTCTGAGAAGCTTAAAATGAAGAAATAAGCGTTCTAAAATGCTTTAAAAATTCAAAGACATCTTTCAATGGTTAACTAGCGCAAGGCGCAATATCAGACCTTAATATTGACCCATAATATTTAAATTGGACCAGGTATTATATTACAGGGTAATAGTGCACCCTACCACAGGAAATAATTATAGGTCAATTAGGGGGTACACTATGTATATTTTAAATAGTGCATTAAAACAAGGAAATACGAAGACACTTTTCTATGTTAACTAACGGCACGGTATCGGACCTTAATATTGACCTATAATTTTTAAATTGTACCACGTATTATATTACAGGGTAATAGTGTACCTTACCACAGGAAATAATTATAGGTCAATTAGGTGGTACACAGCATGACCCTAAAATTTACTATGTATGCCTATGCGAAATAGAGTGTTCTGAGAAGCTTAAAATGAAGAAATAAGCGTTCTAAAATGCTTTAAAAATTCAAAGACATCTTTCAATGGTTAACTAACGCAAGGCGCGATATCAGACCTTAATATGGAACCATAATATTTCAATTGGACTAGGTATTATATTACAGGGTAATAGTGTACCCTACAACAGGAAATAATTATAGGTCAATTAGGGGGTACACTATGTATGTTTTAAATAGTTCATTAAAACAAGAAAATACGAAGACACTTTTCTATGTTAACTAACGGCACGGTATCGGACCTTAATATTGACCTATAATTTTTAAATTGGACCACGTATTATATTACAGGGTTATAGTGTACCCTACCACAGGAAATAATTATAGGTCAATTAGGGGGTACACAGAGTGACCCTAAAGTTTACTATGTATGCCTATGCGAAATAAAGTGTTCTGAGAAGCTTAAAATGAGGAAATAAGCGTTCTAAAATGCTTTAAAAATTCAAAGACATTTTTCTATGTTAACTAACGGCACGGTATCGGACCTTAATATTGACCTATAATTTTTAAATTGGACCACGTATTATATTACAGGGAAATAGTGTACCCTACCTCAGGAAATAATTATAGGTCATTTAGGGGGTACACAGCGTGACCCTAAATTTTACTATGTATGCCTATGCGAAATAGAGTGATCTGAGATGCTTAAAATGAAGAAATAAGCGTTCAAAAATGCTTTAAAAATTCAAAGACATCTTTCAATGGTTAACTAACGCAAGGCGCAATATCAGACCTTAATATTGACCCATAATATTAAAATTGGACCAGGTATTATATTACAGGGTAATAGTGTACCCTACCACAGGAAATAATTATAGGTCAATTAGGGGGTACACTATGTATATTTTAAATAGTGCATTAAAACAAGGAAATACGAAGACATTTTTCTATGCTAACTAACGGCACGGTATCGGACCTTAATATTGACCTATAATTTTAAAATTGGACCACCTATTATATTACAGGGTAATAGTGTACCCTACCACAGGAAATAATTATAGGTCACTTAGGGGGTACACAGCGTGACCCTAAAGTTTACTATGTATGCCTATGCGAAATAAAGTGTTCTGAGAAGCTTAAAATGAAGAAATAAGCGTTCTAAAATGCTTTAAAAATTCAAAGACATCTTTCAATGGTTAACTAACGCAAGGCGCAATATCAAACCTTAATATTGACCCATAATATTTAAATTGAACAAGGTATTGTATTACAGGGTAATAGTGTACCCTACCACAGGAAATAATTATAGGTCAATTAGGGGGTACACTATGTATATTTTAAATAGTGCATTAAAACAAGGAAATACGAAGACATTTTTCAATGTTAACTAACGGCACGGTATCGGAACTTAATATTGACCTATAATTTTTAAATTGGACCACGTATTATATTACAGGGTAATAGTGTACCCTACCACAGGAAATAATAATAGGTCATTTAGGGGGTACACAGCGTGACCCTAAATTTTACTATGTATGCCTATGGGAAATAGAGTGTTCTGAGAAGCTTAAAATGAAGAAATAAGCGTTCTAAAATGCTTTAAAAATTCAAAGACATCTTTCAATGGTTAAATAACGCAAGGCGCAATATCAGACCTTAATATTGACCCATAATATTTAAATTGGACCAGGTATTATATTACAGGGTAATAGTGTACCCTTCCAAAGGAAATAATTATAGGTCAATTAGGGGGTACACAGTGTGACCCTAAAGTTTACTATGTATGCCTATGCGAAATAAAGTGTTCTGAGAAGCTTAAAATGAGGAAATAAGCGTTCTAAAATGCTTTTAAAATTCAAAGACATTTTTCTATGCTAACTAACGGCACGGTATCGGACCTTAATATTGACCTATAATTTTTAAATTGGACCACCTATTATATTACAGGGTAATAGTGTACCCTACCACAGGAAATAATTATAGGTCAATTAGGGGGTACACAGCGTGACCCTAAAGTTTACTATGTATGCCTATGCGAAATAAAGTGTTCTGAGAAGCTTAAAATGAAGAAATAAGCGTTCTAAAATGCTTTAAAAATTCAAAGACATCTTTCAATGGTTAACTAACGCAAGGCGCAATATCAAACCTTAATATTGACCCATAATATTTAAATTGAACAAGGTATTGTATTACAGGGTAATAGTGTACCCTACCACAGGAAATAATTATAGGTCAATTAGGGGGTACACTATGTATATTTTAAATAGTGCATTAAAACAAGGAAATACGAAGACATTTTTCAATGTTAACTAACGGCACGGTATCGGAACTTAATATTGACCTATAATTTTTACATTGGACCACGTATTATATTACAGGGTAATAGTGTACCCTACCACAGGAATTAATTATAGGTCATTTAGGGGTACACAGCGTGACCCTAAATTTTACTATGTATGCCTATGCGAAATAAAGTGTTCTGAGAAGCTTAAAATGAGGAAATAAGCGTTCTAAAATGCTTTAAAAATTCAAAGACATTTTTCTATGTTAACTAACGGCACGGTATCGGACCTTAATATTGACCTATAATTTTCAAATTGGACCACGTATTATATTACAGGGTAATAATGTACCCTACCACAGGAAATAATTATAGGTCATTTAGGGGGTACACAGCGTGACCCTAAATTTTACTATGTATGCCTATGCGAAATAGAGTGTTCTGAGATGCTTAAAATGAAGAAATAAGCGTTCTAAAATGCTTTAAAAATTCAAAGACATCTTTCAATGGTTAACTAACGCAAGGCGCAATATCAGACCTTAATATTGACCCATAATATTTAAATTGGACCAGGTATTATATTACAGGGTAATAGTGTACCCTACCACAGGAAGTAATTATAGGTCAATTAGGGGATACACTATGTATATTTTAAATAGTGCATTAAAACATGGAAATACGAAGACACTTTTCTATGTTAACTAACGGCACGGTATCGGACCTTAATATTGACCTATAATTTTTAAACTGGACCACGTATTATATTACAGGGTTATAGTGTACCCTACCACAGGAAATAATTATAGGTCAATTAGGGGGTACACAGAGTGACCCTAAAGTTTACTATGTATGCCTATGCGAAATAAAGTGTTCTGAGAAGCTTAAAATGAGGAAATAAGCGTTCTAAAATGCTTTAAAAATTCAAAGACATTTTTCTATGTTAACTAACGGCACGGTATCGGACCTTAATATTGACCTATAATTTTTAAATTGGACCACGTATTATATTACAGGGTAATAGTGTGCCCTACCACAGGAAATAATTATAGGTCATTTAGGGGGTACACAGCGTGACCCTAAATTTTACTATGTATGCCTATGCGAAATAAAGTGTTCTGAGAAGCTTAAAATGAAGAAATAAGCGTTCTAAAATGCTTTAAAAATTCAAAGACATCTTTCAATGGTTAACTAGCGCAAGGCGCAATATCAGACCTTAATATTGACCCATAATATTTAAATTGGACCAGGTATTATATTACAGGGTAATAGTGCACCCTACCACAGGAAATAATTATAGGTCAATTAGGGGGTACACTATGTATATTTTAAATAGTGCATTAAAACAAGGAAATACGAAGACACTTTTCTATGTTAACTAACGGCAAGGTATCGGACCTTAATATTGACCTATAATTTTTAAATTGTACCACGTATTATATTACAGGGTACTAGTGTACCTTACCACAGGAAATAATTATAGGTCAATTAGGTGGTACACAGCATGACCCTAAAATTTACTATGTATGCCTATGCGAAGAGTGTTCTGAGAAGCTTAAAATGAAGAAATAAGCGTTCTAAAATGCTTTAAAAATTCAAAGACATCTTTCAATGGTTAACTAACGCAAGGCGCGATATCAGACCTTAATATGGAACCATAATATTTCAATTGGACCAGGTATTATATTACAGGGTAATAGTGTACCCTACAACAGGAAATAATTATAGGTCAATTAGGGGTTACACTATGTATGTTTTAAATAGTGCATTAAAACAAGAAAATACGAAGACACTTTTCTATGTTAACTAACGGCACGGTATCGGACCTTAATATTGATCTATAATTTTTAAATTGGACCACGTATTATATTACAGGGTTATAGTGTACCCTACCACAGGAAATAATTATAGGTCAATTAGGGGGTACACAGAGTGACCCTAAAGTTTACTATGTATGCCTATGCGAAATAAAGTGTTCTGAGAAGCTTAAAATGAGGAAATAAGCGTTCTAAAATGCTTTAAAAATTCAAAGACATTTTTCTATGTTAACTAACGGCACGGTATCGGACCTTAATATTGACCTATAATTTTTAAATTGAACCACGTATTATATTACAGGGAAATAGTGTACCCTACCACCGGAAATAATTATAGGTCATTTAGGGGGTACACAGCGTGACCCTAAATTTTACTATGATGCCTATGCGAAATAGAGTGTTCTGAGATGCTTAAAATGAAGAAATAAGCGTTCAAAAATGCTTTAAAAATTCAAAGACATCTTTCAATGGTTAACTAACGCAAGGCGCAATATCAGACCTTAATATTGACCCATAATATTTAAATTGGACCAGGTATTATATTACAGGGTAATAGTGTACCCTACCACAGGAAATAATTATAGGTCAATTAGGGGGTACACTATGTATATTTTAAATAGTGCATTAAAACAAGGAAATACGAAGACACTTTTCTATGTTAACTAACGGCACGGTATCGGACCTTAATATTGACCTATAATTTGTAAATTGGACCACGTATTATATTACAGGGTTATAGTGTACCCTACCACAGGAAATAATTATAGGTCAATTAGGGGGTACGCAGAGTGACCCTAAAGTTTACTATGTATGCCTATGCGAAATAAAGTGTTCTGAGAAGCTTAAAATGAGGAAATAAGCGTTCTAAAATGCTTTAAAAATTCAAAGACATTTTTCTATGCTAACTAACGGCACGGTATCGGTCCTTAATATTGACCTATAATTTTTAAATTGGACCACCTATTATATTACAGGGTAATAGTGTACCCTACCACAGGAAATAATTATAGGTCAATTAGGGGGTACACAGTGTGACCCTAAAGTTTACTATGTATGCCTATGCGAAATAAAGTGTTCTGAGAAGCTTAAAATGAAGAAATAAGCGTTCTAAAATGCTTTAAAAATTCAAAGACATCTTTCAATGGTTAACTAACGCAAGGCGCAATATCAAACCTTAATATTGACCCATAATATTTAAATTGAACAAGGTATTGTATTACAGGGTAATAGTGTACCCTACCACAGGAAATAATTATAGGTCAATTAGGGGGTACACTATTTATATTTTAAATAGTGCATTAAAACAAGGAAATACGAAGACACTTTTCTATGTTAACTAACGGCACGGTATCGGACCTTAATATTGACCTATAATTTTTAAATTGGACCACGTATTATATTACAGGGTTATAGTGTACCCTACCACAGGAAATAATTATAGGTCAATTAGGGGGTACGCAGAGTGACCCTAAAGTTTACTATGTATGCCTATGCGAAATAAAGTGTTCTGAGAAGCTTAAAATGAGGAAATAAGCGTTCTAAAATGCTTTAAAAATTCAAAGACATTTTTCTATGCTAACTAACGGCACGGTATCGGACCTTAATATTGACCTATAATTTTTAAATTGGACCACCTATTATATTACAGGGTAATAGTGTACCCTACCAATGGAAATAATTATAGGTCAATTAGGGGGTACACAGCGTGACCCTAAAGTTTAATATGTATGCCTATGCGAAATAAAGTGTTCTGAGAAGCTTAAAATAAAGAAATAAGCGTTCTAAAATGCTTTAAAAATTCAAAGACATCTTTCAATGGTTAACTAACGCAAGGCGCAATATCAAACCTTAATATTGACCCATAATATTTAAATTGAACCAGGTATTGTATTACAGGGTAATAGTGTACCCTACCACAGGAAATAATTATAGGTCAATTAGGGGTACACTATGTATATTTTAAATAGTGCATTAAAACAAGGAAATACGAAGACACTTTTCTATGTTAACTAACGGCACGGTATCGGACCTTAATATTGACCTATAATTTTTAAATTGGACCACGTATTATATTACAGGGTTATAGTGTATCCTACTACAGGAAATAATTATAGGTCAATTAGGGGGTACACAGCGTGACCCTAAAGTTTACTATGTATGCCTATGCGAAATAAAGTGTTCTGAGAAGCTTAAAATGAGGAAATAAGCGTTCTAAAATGCTTTAAAAATTCAAAGACATTTTTCAATGTTAACTAACGGCACGGTATCGGACCTTAATATTGACCTATAATTTTTAAATTGTACCACGTATTATATTACAGGGTAATAATGTACCCTACCACAGGAAATAATTATAGGTCATTTAGGGGGTACACAGCGTGACCCTAAATTTTACTATGTATGCCTATGCGAAATAGAGTGTTCTGAGATGCTTAAAATGAAGAAATAAGCGTTCAAAAATGCTTTAAAAATTCAAAGACATCTTTCAATGGTTAACTAACGCAAGGCGCAATATCAGACCTTAATATTGACCCATAATATTTAAATTGGACCAGGTATTATATTACAGGGTAATAGTGTACCCTACCACAGGAAATAATTATAGGTCAATTAGGGGGTACACTATGTATATTTTAAATAGTGCATTAAAACAAGGAAATATGAAGACACTTTTCTATGTTAACTAACGGCACGGTATCGGGAAATAATATTGACCTATAATTTTTAAATTGGACCACGTATTATATTACAGGGTTATAGTGTACCCTACCACAGGAAATAATTATAGGTCAATTAGGGGGTACGCAGAGTGACCCTAAAGTTTACTATGTATGCCTATGCGAAATAAAGTGTTCTGAGAAGCTTAAAATGAGGAAATAAGCGTTCTAAAATGCTTTAAAAATTCAAAGACATTTTTCTATGCTAACTAACGGCACGGTATCGGACCTTAATATTGACCTATAATTTTTAAATTGGACCACCTATTATATTATAGGGTAATAGTGTACCCTACCACAGGAAATAATTATAGGTCAATTAGGGGGTACACAGCGTGACCCTAAAGTTTACTATGTATGCCTATGCGAAATAAAGTGTTCTGAGAAGCTTAAAATGAAGAAATAAGCGTTCTAAAATGCTTTAAAAATTCAAAGACATCTTTCAATGGTTAACTAACGCAAGGCGCAATATCAAACCTTAATATTGACCCATAATATTTAAATTGAACCAGGTATTGTATTACAGGGTAATAGTGTACCCTACCACAGGAAATAATTATAGGTCAATTAGGGGGTACACTATGTGTATTTCAAATAGTGCATTAAAACCAGGAAATACGAAGACATTTTTCAATGTTAACTAACGGCACGGTATCGGAACTTAATATTGACCTATAATTTTTAAATTGGACCACGTATTATATTACAGGGTAATAGTGTACCCTACCACAGGAAATAATTATAGGTCATTTAGGGGGTACACAGCGTGACCCTAAATTTTACTATGTATGCCTATGGGAAATAGAGTGTTCTGAGAAGCTTAAAATGAAGAAATAAGCGTTCTAAAATGCTTTAAAAATTCAAAGACATCTTTCAATGGTTAACTAACGCAAGGCGCAATATCAAACCTTAATATTGACCCATAATATTTAAATTGAACAAGGTATTGTATTACAGGGTAATAGTGTACCCTACCACAGGAAATAATTATAGGTCAATTAGGGGGTACACTATGTATATTTTAAATAGTGCATTAAAACAAGGAAATACGAAGACATTTTTCAATGTTAACTAACGGCACGGTATCGGAACTTAATATTGACCTATAATTTTAACATTGGACCACGTATTATATTACAGGGTAATAGTGTACCCTACCACAGGAATTAATTATAGGTCATTTAGGGGGTACACAGCGTGACCCTAAATTTTACGATGTATGCCTATGCGAAATAAAGTGTTCTGAGAAGCTTAAAATGAGGAAATAAGCGTTCTAAAATGCTTTAAAAATTCAAAGACATTTTTCTATGTTAACTAACGGCACGGTATCGGACCATAATATTGACCTATAATTTTTAAATTGGACCACGTATTATATTACAGGGTAATAATGTACCCTACCACAGGAAATAATTATAGGTCATTTAGGGGGTACACAGCGTGACCCTAAATTTTACTATGTATGCCTATGCGAAATAGAGTGTTCTGAGATGCTTAAAATGAAGAAATAAGCGTTCAAAAATGCTTTAAAAATTCAAAGACATCTTTCAATGGTTAACTAACGCAAGGCGCAATATCAGACCTTAATATTGACCCATAATATTTAAATTGGACCAGGTATTATATTACAGGGTAATAGTGTACCCTACCACAGGAAATAATTATAGGTCAATTAGGGGGTACACTATGTATATTTTAAATAGTGCATTAAAACAAGGAAATTCGAAGACACTTTTCTATGTTAACTAACGGCACGGTATCGGAAATTAATATTGACCTATAATTTTTAAATTGGACCACGTATTATATTACAGGGTTATAGTGTACCCTACCACAGGAAATAATTATAGGTCAATTAGGGGGTACGCAGAGTGACCCTAAAGTTTACTATGTATGCCTATGCGAAATAAAGTGTTCTGAGAAGCTTAAAATGAGGAAATAAGCGTTCTAAAATGCTTTAAAAATTCAAAGACATTTTTCTATGCTAACTAACGGCACGGTATCGGACCTTAATATTGACCTATAATTTTTAAATTGGACCACCTATTATATTACAGGGTAATAGTGTACCCTACCGCAGGAAATAATTATAGGTCAATTAGGGGGTACACAGCGTGACCCTAAAGTTTACTATGTATGCCTATGCGAAATAAAGTGTTCTGAGAAGCTTAAAATGAAGAAATAAGCGTTCTAAAATGCTTTAAAAATTCAAAGACATCTTTCAATGGTTAACTAACGCAAGGCGCAATATCAAACCTTAATATTGACCCATAATATTTAAATTGAACCAGGTATTGTATTACAGGGTAATAGTGTACCCTACCACAGGAAATAATTATAGGTCAATTAGGGGGTACACTATGTGTATTTCAAATAGTGTATTAAAACAAGGAAATACGAAGACATTTTTCAATGTTAACTAACGGCACGGTATCGGAACTTAATATTGACCTATAATTTTTAAATTGGACCACGTATTATATTACAGGGTAATAGTGTACCCTACCACAGGAAATAATTATAGGTCATTTAGGGGGTACACAGCGTGACCCTAAATTTTACTATGTATGCCTATGGGAAATAGAGTGTTCTGAGAAGCTTAAAATGAAGAAATAAGCGTTCTAAAATGCTTTAAAAATTCAAAGACATCTTTCAATGGTTAACTAACGCAAGGCGCGATATCAGACCTTAATATGGAACCACAATATTTCAATTAGACCAGGTATTATATTACAGGGAAATAGTGTACCCTACAACAGGAAATAATTATAGGTCAATTAGGGGGTACACTATGTATATTTTAAATAGTGCATTAAAACAAGAAAATACGAAGACACTTTTCTATGTTAACTAACGGCACGGTATCGGACCTTAATATTGACCTATAATTTTTAAATTGGACCACGTATTATATTACAGGGTTATAGTGTACCCTGCCACAGGAAATAATTATAGGTCAATTAGGGGGTACACAGAGTGACCCTAAAGTTTACTATGTATGCCTACGCGAAATAAAGTGTTCTGAGAAGCTTAATATGAGGAAATAAGCGTTTTAAAATGCTTTAAAAATGCAAAGACATTTTTCTATGTTAACTAACGGCACGGTATCGGACCTTAATATTGACCTATAATTTTTAAATTGGACCACGTATTATATTACAGGGTAATAGTGTACCCTACCACAGGAAATACTTATAGGTCATTTAGGGGGTACACAGCGTGACCCTAAATTTTACTATGTTTGCCTATGCGAAATAGAGTGTTCTGAGATGCTTAAAATGAAGAAATAAGCGTTCTAAAATGCTTTAAAAATTCAAAGACATCTTTCAATGGTTAACTAACGCTAGGCGCAATATCAGACCTTAATATTCACCCATAATATTTAAATTGGACCAGGTATTATATTACAGGGTAATAGTGTACCCTGCCACAGGAAATAATTATAGGTCAATTAGGGGGTACACTATGTATATTTTAAATAGTGCATTAAAACAAGGAAATACGAAGACACTTTTCTATGTTAACTAACGGCACGGTATCGGACCTTAATATTGACCTATAATTTTTAAATTGGACCTCGTATTATATTACAGGGTAATAGTGTACCCTACCACAGGAAATAATTATAGGTCAATTAGGGGGTACACAGCGTGACCCTAAAGTTTACTATGTATGCCTATGCGAAATAGAGTGTTCTGAGAAGCTTAAAATGAAGAAATAAGCGTTCTAAAATGCTTTAAAAATTCAAAGACATCTTTCAATGGTTAACTAACGCAAGTCGCGATATCAGACCTTAATAAGGAACCATAATATTTAAATTGGACCAGGTATTATATTACAGGGTAATAGTGTACCCTACCACAGGAAATAATTATAGGTCAATTAGGGGGTACACTATGTATATTTTAAATAGTGCATTAAAACAAGGAAATACGAAGACACTTTTCTATGTTAACTAACGGCACGGTATCGGACCTTAATATTGACCTATAATTTTTCAATTGGACCACGTATTATATTACAGGGTAATAGTGTGCCCTACCACAGGAAATAATTATAGGTCAATTAGGGGGTACACAGTGTGACCCTAAAGTTTACTATGTATGCCTATGCGAAATAGAGTGTTCTGAGAAGCTTAAAATGAAGAAATAAGCGTTCTAAAATGCTTTAAAAATTCAAAGACATCTTTCAATGGTTAACTAGCGCAAGGCGCAATATCAGACCTTAATATTGACCCATAATATTTAAATTGGACCAGGTATTATATTACAGGGAAATAGTGTACCCTACAACAGGAAATAATTATAGGTCAATTAGGGGGTACACTATGTATATTTTAAATAGTGCATTAAAACAAGAAAATACGAAGACACTTTTCTATGTTAACTAACGGCACGGTATCGGACCTTAATATTGACCTATAATTTTTAAATTGGACCACGTATTATATTACAGGGTTATAGTGTACCCTGCCACAGGAAATAATTATAGGTCAATTAGGGGGTACACAGAGTGACCCTAAAGTTTACTATGTATGCCTACGCGAAATAAAGTGTTCTGAGAAGCTTAATATGAGGAAATAAGCGTTTTAAAATGCTTTAAAAATTCAAAGACATTTTTCTATGTTAACTAACGGCACGGTATCGGACCTTAATATTGACCTATAATTTTTAAATTGGACCACGTATTATATTGCAGGGTAATAGTGTACCCTACCACAGGAAATACTTATAGGTCATTTAGGGGGTACACAGCGTGACCCTAAATTTTACTATGTTTGCCTATGCGAAATAGAGTGTTCTGAGATGCTTAAAATGAAGAAATAAGCATTCTAAAATGCTTTAAAAATTCAAAGACATCTTTCAATGGTTAACTAACGCAAGGCGCAATATCAGACCTTAATATTGACCCATAATATTTAACTTGAACCAGGTATTATATCACAGGGTAATAGTGTACCCTACCACAGGAAATAATTATAGGTCAATTAGGGGGTACACTATGTATATTTTAAATAGTGCATTAAAACAAGGAAATTCGAAGACACTTTTCTATGTTAACTAACGGCACGGTATCGGACCTTAATATTGACCTATAATTTTTAAATTGGACCACGTATTATATTACAGGGTTATAGTGTACCCTACCACAGGAAATAATTATAGGTCAATTAGGGGGTACACAGAGTGACCCTAAAGTTTACTATGTATGCCTATGCGAAATAAAGTGTTCTGAGAAGCTTAAAATGAGGAAATAAGCATTCTAAAATGCTTTAAAAATTCAAAGACATTTTTCTATGTTAACTAACGGCACGGTATCGGACCTTGGTATTGACCTATAATATTTAAATTGGACCACGTATTATATTATAGGGTAATAGTGTACCCTACCACAAGAAATAATTATAGGTCAATTAGGGGGTACACAGTGTGACCCTAAAGTTTACTATGTATGCCTATGCGAAATAGAGTGTTCTGAGAAGCTTAAAATGAAGAAATAAGCGTTCTAAAATGCTTTAAAAATTCAAAGACATCTTTCAATGGTTAACTAACGCTAGGCGCAATATCAGACCTTAATATTCACCCGTAATATTTAAATTGGACCAGGTATTATATTACAGGGTAATAGTGTACCCTGCCACAGGAAATAATTATAGGTCAATTAGGGGGTACACTATGTATATTTTAAATAGTGCATTAAAACAAGGAAATACGAAGACACTTTTCTATGTTAACTAACGGCACGGTATCGGACCTTAATATTGACCTATAATATTTAAATTGGACCACGTATTATATTATAGGGTAATAGTGTACCCTACCACAAGAAATAATTATAGGTCAATTAGGGGGTACACAGTGTGACCCTAAAGTTTACTATGTATGCCTATGCGAAATAGAGTGTTCTGAGAAGCTTAAAATGAAGAAATAAGCGTTCTAAAATGCTTTAAAAATTCAAAGACATCTTTCAATGGTTAACTAACGCTAGGCGCAATATCAGACCTTAATATTCACCCGTAATATTTAAATTGGACCAGGTATTATATTACAGGGTAATAGTGTACCCTGCCACAGGAAATAATTATAGGTCAATTAGGGGGTACACTATGTATATTTTAAATAGTGCATTAAAACAAGGAAATACGAAGACACTTTTCTATGTTAACTAACGGCACGGTATCGGACCTTAATATTGACCTATAATTTTTAAATTGGACCTCGTATTATATATTTTTTTTTTTTTTTTTTTTTTTTTTTTTCTCCAAGCTTTGGACATGTACCTAGGTCATTATGGACCCTTTATCATATAGCCCAAAGCTTGGCTACTGGTCCGGCTCCACTCCAGCCTAGGAACGAGCCCAGTCAGCAAGAATTTATTGAAAGCAAAAATATTTACAAACTTCTAAATATAATTTTGGCATAATTTTACAAAGTGGTAAGAATGAATAAAATAGATAGAGTTGTTGACATTTTACAATTTAGATATGTTTAACTAAGCAAATATCCAGGAATTCCAATTTCTTTTTGAATGTTTATGAGATAAATTTTTTACGGTACGGTAATAGTTTAATAATTTTGTTTCTTTTTTTTATTTTTTTTTTATAAGTAAACTTAGTTAAGGTTAATGTTCCAAAAGTACAATGAGGAATTCATAGATATCCGTGAAGTTAGAAGAGTTAGAAAATAAAATACAATAAAAAAAATAAATAAAACAAAGAATAGAAGTCTTCCAAGCAGTTACAAAAGAGCCTGTAAAACTTAAGAAAACAAAACATAGCATAAGTTATTTTGAGTTAATTTTTGTTCTAGAATTGTATGTGGGGACTTGTAAAGTCTGATTTTGGATAGGATTGGGAATTATTTCGAAGATTTGAGAACAGTGAAAAAGGTTTGAAAACATATGTGAAGATAATCATTTTTTATGATTGTTGGCAATCGTTTTACGTAGATGTTGGAGATGATGAATATATGTTGGACATGTCGGAGAAGATGCTGCGTGGTTGCAGTTAATGGACATGTTGAATTCAATATTCGAGTTGTAACAGTTGATACAGTAGTTGCTTATCTCCTTACATTGGGAGGAGTCGTGTCCTTTGAAACCGCAAGCTTCACACACACTTGTGGGGGCTGAGCAATTTGCTTGATGGTGACCAAGTTCTTGGCATTTATGGCAACGGAGGAGAAGGATTCTTTTTTTTATAAAGCATCTGAAAAGACCTATATAGAAGGAATTTAGTTGGAGGAGTTGATCTGCATTTTTTTTGTTGACTTTAACTATTACGTGACGCTTGTTTACATCTTTTTTATGTTCGATGTCTTTAATTTGTAAGATGATATCTTTGTCGTTGTCGAATTTGATTTGATCTTTTAGAGTTAGAAATAATTCTTCGGTTGAGTAGAGATGAGGAACGTTGAGCATAATAAGATGTGTTAATTTTTTTCGCTTGTCCTTTATTGTTAGACCTGAATTTTGTAGTTCTGCGTTAGCCGTTTCTCTTTCATGTCTGTTGTTGAAAATTAGTTCGATGTATTTTTTGTTTTTGTGGATTTTCTTTACTTTTAGTTTCGGACAATTTTGTTGAAGTTTCGAGAGGATGAGGTCTGTGTTTTTGTCTTCTGTTCCTTCTATGACTAATGGTGTAGGATGTAGTTCTTTTTCTGTAGTTGAGGAGGATTGTTCTGGATTATTTAGGTTGTTGATGTTTGATGTCGTTAAGGATGATTCGTGTTTTTCGAGGCGTTTGTTAATTTTCTCAAGTTTTTCATCAAGTGATTGAAGAAATCCTGGGATAAGATTATTTTCGACTAAACTGTCCTGTTGGTTACCGAAGAGCTCTTCAGTAATAGTTTCCGTTGAAATGGAGGTTTTGGTTGGTGAGACTTGTGCTGAAGCAAATTGTTGAGACGTTAGCTTACGAAGTTTGGTGAGTGCTGATATGCAGTCAAACCTGTGTTTGGATGGGAGGTAGTATTTATTGCAATTCATGGAGACTATACTCTTTTCCAGGAACGAGATAGTAGAACATATTTCTTCTTGTCTGGTTTTCCTTAATGCCTCGGAAGAGAATTGATGGTTGTTAGGTTGTTCTCTGGTGTCGTGTAGGGGGAGAGTTACACCTAGTGACCCTTGCTGGATTTCCGAGGAAGTGGAAGACGAAGATAGGTGGAGGTTCCGTTCCTGATTTCCGAGTGTTTGCGGAATAGTGAAGGTTGGTTTCTCTTGTTGGCTGGTACTGTTACAAGCTATTGGAGATAGTGGCTGAGAATTGAGCGATTCTATCGATTCTCGTTCGTTGATCCTGCTGAGGTTGGAAGCATGAGAAGGTTGTCGTGCACGGTCAGGATGCGGAGGTGGTTGATTTTTTGGAGTTGGTAGAAATGTTCGAGTTCTATTGATTGATGGTTTTGGGAGATGAGATTGTGCGATGGTTAACAAGGTTGTTGGACATTCGTTATAATCATGTTGGGCTCTTGGAGTCAGTTGGTTGTTGCGGTATGAACTCCTTGTCATGATGGGGGTAGTAGGAGTCTGGTGGTTTTGAGGAAGTGGTTGGTTATGATGAAATCCCCTACTTGAAGTCAGTTGCATGCTGCGGTAATGATTAGATCCCCTTCTTGGAGTTTGTTGCATGCTGAGGTTTGGACTCCTTGTTGTTCTTGGTGAAGTTGGAGTAAGTAAGTCCTTATTTTGATTTTGCGAATTCCTTATGGGTGAATTCATTTCTTGGTTTGATTAATGTCTTTTGTTTTTTGACTTAGAGTGCTCTATCTGATAATAGTTTGGATTTTTATTTTTATTAATTAAAGTGGCGGGGGTGAGTCCCCTCCAGAACCCGTGGGAGAGCCAGAGAATTGATGTGTGAAAGATTATTCCAAATTTTGAGGAAAGTAATAAAAAGTTGGTGACGTTCCCTTGATTCGTCTTAACCGTTGCTAGTTGATGGGGTGAGTAGGTGATAATAAATCACTTGTTTGTTAGCAGGTGGGATTGAAAATTAATTTTTTTTGGGGGGGGAGTGGGGGTTAAGTGGGGGGTGGGGGTGTGAGGGTGAAGTTATGTTAGCGAAGGTTTTTGGTTTGTTCCTAAAAGTAGCAATATTTGGAAAGAAAAAAGTTGTTCTGTTTTGGCGAGAAAACAAGTACCGATTTGCATTAAGTTAAGGATTTTGATCGGTAGGTTTACATTAAGTAAAAGATTTTGATCTGAATTTTTTTTTTTTTTGGGGGGGGGGAGTGGGGGTGAAGTGAGGGGTGGGGTGTTTGAGGGTGAAGTTATGTCAGTGGGGATTTTTGGTCATTCCTATAAAAAGCAATAATTAAAAAAAAAAGTTGTTCTGTTTTTGACGAGAAAACAAGTGCCGGTGTACATTAAGTTAAAGATTTTGATCAGTGGATTTTTTTTTTTTTTGGGTGGGGTGCCGGGGGGGAAGAGGGGGTGGGGGTGAGTGGGGGAAGTGGGGGGATGGGAGTGGGGTGGTGGTGGTGGTGGAAGTTTGAGATTTAAGACAATTTAAGTTTTAATGGTCGGTGCTGACAATGTGCGGATGAGCTAAAGATAATTTTAGAAGAGTTGTCCATTTTGAATCTCTATGGATTGTAATTAGTTTGGTGAGATTGAGAGTTATTATTGATATTTAGAAAAGAATAAGAGGGGGTGGATGCTAACAAGGTGCGGAAAAGCCTAACAAAGTTAATTGAAGATTGATCTTATGATAAGATTCTAAAGTTGATTCCTTTTTATTTTAAAACTTATTAATTTTCAAGATTTTGATAAATTGGTGAAGTTTACCTAATTTTAGGCGAATTTTAAGTTTTGAAGGTCGGTGCTACCAAAGTGCGGAGGAGCAATATTTTTTTTTTTTTTTTATAAAGTTGTCTTTGTTTGGATGCCTATGGAGAATGCAATATGATTAATGGAACTATGAATTATTTTTTAACTTTTTATTAGGATAAGAGAAGATAGGGTTGGTGCAAGCTAGGTGCAAAAATGCTATTTGAAGGTTGGTCTTATGAAAAGACTCTTATTTGAGTTGAGAGCTCGCTAATGGAAGATAGAAAGCGACAATGCTAAAGCTGTAGGGAGAAAGTTGAAATGGCGATAGAACTAGTTCCACATACTATTACCATGTCTATTGATTAATGCGGTCATATGGGAAAAGCTATGATGTGTTGAAAATTAAGGTAAGCAACTGGCAATGGTTACGTTAGAAATTATAAAATGGCGAAAAAATTAGTACTAAAAACATAATAATCATAATAGAGCTAATTAAGCATTATACATTAAACACTGGGTGGCCAACGCTATGAAAATAAACAATAGATAAACAATAAGCATACCATTAGATGATTGTTTCATATACTCTAAGAAGATGACTTGGTACAGTGAGGTCCACAGTAGGTTGATGTTCTATTACCTAAGATTGTTTATTGGTTGAAGCGACCAAGAGAAGTTTTTGATTGTTGTTGATAATCGTGTAAATAAGTAAGACACAACAGTACACAAGTATAAAAGATTTTAATAAAAAGTCATGTAATATAATGATAAATGCAAATAGATAAACAATAGAAGATATAAAGAAAGAGTTTCTTAAAAATATGTTTATACTCTGACTCTGAGAAGAATGATAATACCCATAAGAAGAGAAGCTAAAAAATTTACAATTGGTTCATTGAAAAGAATAATAGTTATTGAAAGCTTGGCGTAGCGTGATTGTAAGAGCTTAACTGTTACTGTAATCATTGCTAAGGTTTGTTTATATAAAAATGGCTATAATTTGCATTGAAAAAGAACGCCGAAAATGTGAAAAAGATGTTTATTAGAAAATTAATAATAAAATAAGTAATGGGTTAAAAATTTTGAAACAAGTGGTTATACATTAAGCATGAGTTGGGGCATGACATATAAAAAAGTTAGAGCACACAGTAACAATTAAGTCTAAATAAATATCTCTCAAAGTCAGAGAACAAAATAAAAAATATTTAACATAGCGATGGCCTATACCTAGAAATGACAATAAAATTTAAAGTTGCTGAAAAATAGTAATACGATCGCCGAAAATTAAAACAAAGTATAGTGAAATTAAGAGAATCGCTTTTAGCATTGAAATGGACAAGCAATTTTAAGTTTAGATTCATTTATTAATATTTATAAGTGCTGAAAATTAGCGATAGAAAAATTCTGCATAGAGATACATGCTAAGATGGCGATCGTATACATTAAGACTGAATCAATGGAACGTCAATTTTAAAAATTTAAAACATGAAAAATTGGGCTCCCAAGGCCCGGAAAAGACTCACCGGAGATGCCAAGGACTATTACATGTTGTTTTTGATGGGGTTTGCGAAGAAAGAATGGATAATTATTTGTTTTTAGGTGAAAAAAAATCCCACTGTAAGATGGTAGACAACACGGGTGGGCGTAGCTAGATCCCTCCCTCGTATTATATTACAGGGTAATAGTGTACAATACCACAGGAAATAATTATAGGTCAATTAGGGGGTACACAGCGTGATCCTAAAGTTTACTATGTATGCCTATGCGAAATAGAGTGTTCTGAGAAGCTTAAAATGAAGAAATAAGCGTTCTAAAATGCTTTAAAAATTCAAAGACATCTTTCAATGGTTAACTAACGCAAGGCGCGATATCAGACCTTAATAAGGAACCATAATATTTAAATTGGACCAGGTATTATATTACAGGGTAATAGTGTACCCTACCACAGGAAATAATTATAGGTCAATTAGGGGGTACACTATGTATATTTTAAATAGTGCATTAAAACAAGGAAATACGAAGACACTTTTCTATGTTAACTAACGGCACGGTATCGGACCTTAATATTGACCTATAATTTTTAAATTGGACCACGTATTATATTACAGGGTTATAGTGTACCCTACCACAGGAAATAATTATAGGTCAATTAGGGGGTACACAGAGTGACCCTAAAGTTTACTATGTATGCCTATGCGAAATAAAGTGTTCTGAGAAGCTTAAAATGAGGAAATAAGCGTTCTAAAATGCTTTAAAAATTCAAAGACATTTTTCTATGTTAACTAACGGCACGGTATCGGACCTTAATATTGACCTATAATTTTTAAATTGGACCACGTATTATATTACAGGGTAATAGTGTACCCTACCACAGGAAATAATTATAGGTCATTTAGGGGGTACACAGCACGACCCTAAATTTTAGTATGTATGCTTATGCGAAATAGAGTGTTCTGAGAAGCTTAAAATGAAGAAATAAGCGTTCTAAAATGCTTTAAAAATTCAAAGACATCTTTCAATGGTTAACTAGCGCAAGGCGCAATATCAGACCTTAATATTGACCCATAATATTTAAATTGGACCAGGTATTATATTACAGGGTAATAGTGTACCCTTCCACAGGAAATAATTATAGGTCAATTAGGGGGTACACTATGTATATTTTAAATAGTGCATTAAAACAAGGAAATACGAAGACACTTTTCTATGTTAACTAACGGCCCGGTATCGGACCTTGGTATTGACCTATAATTTTTAAATTGGACCACGTATTATATTATAAGGTAATAGTGTACCCTACCGCAAGAAATAATTATAGGTCAATTAGGGGGTACACAGTGTGACCCTAAAGTTTACTATGTATGCCTATGCGAAATAGAGTGTTCTGAGAAGCTTAAAATGAAGAAATAAGCGTTCTAAAATGCTTTAAAAATTCAAAGACATCTTTCAATGGTTAACTAACGCTAGGCGCAATATCAGACCTTAATATTCACCCATAATATTTAAATTGGACCAGGTATTATATTACAGGGTAATAGTGTACCCTGCCACAGGAAATAATTATAGGTCAATTAGGGGGTACACTATGTATATTTTAAATAGTGCATTAAAACAAGGAAATACGAAGACACTTTTCTATGTTAACTAACGGCACGGTATCGGACCTTAATATTGACCTATAATTTTTAAATTGGACCTCGTATTATATTACAGGGTAATAGTGTACCCTACCACAGGAAATAATTATAGGTCAATTAGGGGGTACACAGCGTGACCCTAAAGTTTACTATGTATGCCTATGCGAAATAGAGTGTTCTGAGAAGCTTAAAATGAAGAAATAAGCGTTCTAAAATGCTTTAAAAATTCAAAGACATCTTTCAATGGTTAACTAACGCAAGGCGCGATATCAGACCTTAATAAGGAACCATAATATTTAAATTGGACCAGGTATTATATTACAGGGTAATAGTGTACCCTACCACAGGAAATAATTATAGGTCAATTAGGGGGTACACTATGTATATTTTAAATAGTGCATTAAAACAAGGAAATACGAAGACACTTTTCTATGTTAACTAACGGCACGGTATCGGACCTTAATATTGACCTATAATTTTTCAATTGGACCACGTATTATATTACAGGGTAATAGTGTGCCCTACCACAGGAAATAATTATAGGTCAATTAGGGGGTACACAGTGTGACCCTAAAGTTTACTATGTATGCCTATGCGAAATAGAGTGTTCTGAGAAGCTTAAAATGAAGAAATAAGCGTTCTAAAATGCTTTAAAAACTCAAAGACATCTTCCAATGGTTAACTAACGCAAGGCGCGATATCAGACCTTAATATGGAACCATAATATTTAAATTGGACCAGGTATTATATTACAGGGTAATAGTGTACCCTGCCACAGGAAATAATTATAGGTCAATTAGGGGGTACACTATGTATATTTTAAATAGTGTATTAAAACAAGGAAATACGAAGACACTTTTCTATGTTAACTAACGGCCCGGTATCGGACCTTAATATTGACCTATAATTTTTAAATTGGACCACGTATTATATTATAGGGTAATAGTGTACCCTACCACAAGATATAATTATAGGTCAATTAGGGAGTACACAGCGTGACCCTAAAGTTCTCTATGCATGCCTCTGCGAAATAGAGTGTTCTGAGAAGCTTAAAATGAAGAAAAAAGCGTTCTAAAATGCTTTAAAAACTCAAAGACATCTTTCAATGGTTAACTAACGCTAGGCGCAATATCAGACCTTAATATTGACCCATAATATTTAAATTGGACCAGGTATTATATTACAGGGTAATAGTGTACCCTGCCACAGGAAATAATTATAGGTCAATTAGGGGGTACACTATGTATATTTTAAATAGTGTATTAAAACAAGGAAATACGAAGACACTTTTCTATGTTAACTAACGGCCCGGTATCGGACCTTAATATTGACCTATAATTTTTAAATTGGACCTCGTATTATATTACACGGTAATAGTGTACCCTACCACAGGAAATAATTATAGGTCAATTAGGGGGTACACAGCGTGACCCTAAAGTTTATTATGTATGCCTATGCGAAATAGAGTGTTCTGAGAAGCTTAAAATGAAGAAATAAGCGTTCTAAAATGCTTTAAAAATTCAAAGACATCTTTCAATGGTTAACTAACGCAAGGCGCGATATCAGACCTTAATAAGGAACCATAATATTTAAATTGGACCAGGTATTATATTACAGGGTAATAGTGTACCCTACCACAGGAAATAATTATAGGTCAATTAGGGGGTACACTATGAATATTTTAAATAGTACATTAAAACAAGGACATTCGAAGACTCTTTTCTATGTTAACTAACGGCACGGTATCGGACCTTAATATTGACCTAAAATTTTTAAATTGGACCACGTATTATATTACAGGGTGATAGTGTACCCTAAAACAGAAAATAATTATAGGTCAATTAGGGGGTACACAGCGGGACCCTAAAGTTTACTATGTATGCCTATGCGAAATAAAGTGATCTGAGAAGCTTAAAATGAAGAAATTAGCGTTCTAAAATGCTTTAAAAATTCAAAGATATTTTTCAATGTTAACTAACTGCACGGTATCGGACCTAAATATTGACCTATAATTTTTAAATTGAACCACGTATTATATTACAGGGTAATAGTGTACCCTACCACAGGAAATAATTATAGGTCATTTAGGGGGTACACAGCGTGACCCTAAAGTTTACTATGTATGCCTATGCGAAATAGAGTGTTCTAAGAAGCTTAAAATTAAGAAATAAGCGTTCTAAAATGCTTTAAAAATTCAAAGTCATCTTTCAATTATTAACTAACGCAAGGCGCAATATCAGACCTTAATATTGACCCATAATATTTAAATTGGACCAGGTATTATATTACAGGGTAATAGTGTACCCTACCACAGGAAATAATTATAGGTCAATTAGGGGGTACACAGCGGGACCCTAAAGTTTACTATGTATGCCTATGCGAAATAAAGTGTTCTGAGAAGCTTAAAATGAGGAAATAAGCGTTCTAAAATGCTTAAAAAATTCAAAGACATTTTTCAAAGTTAACTAACGGCACGGTATCGGACCTTAATATTGACCTATAATTTTTAAATTGGACCACGTATTATATTACAGGGTAATAGTGTACCCTAAGACAGGAAATAATTATAGGTCAATTAGGGGGTACACTATGTATATTTTAAATAGTGCATTAAAACAAGGAAATTCGAAGACACTTTTCTATGTTAACTAACGGCACGGTATCGGACCTTAATATTGACCTATAATTTTTAAATTGGACCCTGTATTATATTACACGGTTATAGTGTATCCTACCACAGGAAATAATTATAGGTCAATTAGGGGGTACACAGCGTGACCCTAAAGTTTACTATGTATGCCTATGCGAAATAAAGTGTTCTGAGAAGCTTAGAATGAGGAAATAAGCGTTCTAAAATGCTTTAAAAATTCAAAGTCATCTTTCAATTATTAACTAACGCAAGGCGCAGTATCAGACCTTAATATTGACCCATAATATTTAAATTGGACCAAGTATTATATTACAGGGTAATAGTGTACCCTACCACAGGAAATAATTATAGGTCAATTAGGGGGTACACTATGTATATTTTAAATAGTGCAGTAAAACAAGGAAATTCGAAGACACTTTTCTATGTTAACTAACGGCACGGTATCGGACCTTAATATTGACCTATAATTTTTAAATTGGACCACGTATTATATTACAGGGTTATAGTGTATCCTACCACAGGAAATAATTATAGGTCAATTAAGGGGTACACAGCGTGACCCTAAAGTTTACTATGTATGCCTAAGCGAAATAAAGTGTTCTGAGAAGCTTAAAATGAGGAAATAAGCGTTCTAAAATGCTTTAAAAATTCAAAGACATTTTTCAATGTTAACTAACGGCACGGTATCGGACCTTAATATTGACCTATAATTTTTAAATTGGACCACGTATTATACTACAGGGTAATAGTGTACCCTACCACAGGAAATAATTATAGGTCATTTAGGGGGTACACGGCGTGACCCTAAATTTTACTATGTATGCCAATGGGAAATAGAGTGTTCTGAGAAGCTTAAAATGAAGAAATAAGCGTTGTAAAATACTTTAAAAATTCAAAGACATCTTTCAATGGTTAACTAACGCATGGCGCAATATCAGACCTTAATATTGACCCATAATATTTAAATTGGACCAGGCATTATATTACAGGGTAATAGTGTACCCTACCCTAGGAAATAATTATAGGTCAATTAGGGGGTACACTATGTATATTTTAAATAGTGCATTAAAACAAGGAAATACGAAGACACTTTTCTATGTTAACTAACAGCGCGGTATCGGACCTTAATATTGACCTATAATTTTTAAAATGGACCACGTATTATATCACAGGGTTATAGTGTATCCTACCACAGGAAATAATTATAGGTCAATTAGGTGGTACACAGCGTGACCCTAAAGTTTACTATGTATACCTATGCGAAATAGAGTGTTCTGAGAAGCTTAAAATGAAGAAATAAGCGTTCTAAAATGCTTTAAAAATTCAAAGACATCTTTCAATGGTTAACTAACGCTAGGCGCAATATCAGACCTTAATATTGACCCAAAATATTTAAATTGGACCAGGTATTATATTACAGGGTAACAGTGTACCCTGCCACAGGAAATAATTATAGGTCAATTAGGGGGTACACTATGTATATTTTAAATAGTGCATTAAAACAAGGAAATACGAAGACACTTTTCTATGTTAACTAACGGCACGGTATCGGACCTTAATATTGACCTATAATTTTTAAATTGGACCTCGTATTATATTACAGGGTAATAGTGTACCCTACCACAGGAAATAATTATAGGTCAATTAGGGGGTACACAGTGTGACCCTAAAGTTTACTATGTATGCCTATGCGAAATAGAGTGTTCTGAGAAGCTTAAAATGAAGAAATAAGCGTTCTAAAATGCTTTAAAAATTCAAAGACATCTTTCAATGGTTAACTAACGCAAGGCGCGATATCAGACCTTAATAAGGAACCATAATATTTAAATTGGACCAGGTATTATATTACAGGGTAATAGTGTACCCTACCACAGGAAATAATTATAGGTCAATTAGGGGGTACACTATGTATATTTTAAATAGTACATTAAAACAAAGAAATTCGAAGACTCTTTTCTATGTTAACTAACGGCACGGTATCGGACCTTAATATTGACCTAAAATTTTTAAATTGGACCATGTATTATATTACAGGGTGATAGTGTACCCTAAAACAGAAAATAATTATAGGTCAATTAGGGGGTACACAGCGGGACCCTAAAGTTTACTATGTATGCCTATGGGAAATAAAGTGTTCTGAGAAGCTTAAAATGAAGAAATTAGCGTTCTAAAATGCTTTAAAAATTCAAAGATATTTTTCAATGTTAACTAACTGCACGGTATCGGACCTAAATATTGACCTATAATTTTTAAATTGAACCACGTATTATATTACAGGGTAATAGTGTACCCTACCACAGGAAATAATTATAGGTCATTTAGGGGGTACACAGCGTGACCCTAAAGTTTACTATGTATGCCTATGCGAAATAGAGTGTTCTGAGAAGCTAAAAATTAAGAAATAAGCGTTCTAAAATGCTTTAAAAATTCAAAGTCATCTTTCAATTATTAACTAACGCAAGGCGCAATATCAGACCTTAATATTGACCCATAATTTTTAAATTGGACCACGTATTATATTACAGGGTAATAGTGTACCCTACCACAGGAAATAATTATAGGTCAATTAGGGGGTACACTATGTATATTTTAAATAGTGCATTAAAACAAGGAAACTCGAAGACACTTTTCCATGTTAACTAACGGCACGGTATCGGACCTTAATATTGACCTATAATTTTTAAATTGGACCACGTATTATATTACAGGGTTATAGTGTATCCTACCACAGGAAATAATTATAGGTCAATTAGGGGGTACACAGCGTGACCCTAAAGTTTACTATGTATGCCTATGCGAAATAAAGTGTTCTGAGAAGCTTAGAATGAGGAAATAAGCGTTCTAAAATGCTTTAAAAATTTAAAGTCATCTTTCAATTATTAACTAACGCAAGGCGCAGTATCAGACCTTAATATTGACCCATAATATTTAAATTGGACCAGGTATTATATTACAGGGTAATAGTGTACCCTACCACAGGAAATAATTATAGGTCAATTAGGGGGTACACTATGTATATTTTAAATAGTGCATTAAAACAAGGAAATACGAAGACACTTTTCTATGTTAACTAACGGCACTGTATCGGACCTTAATATTGACCTATAATTTTTAAATTGGACCTCGTATTATATTACAGGGTAATAGTGTACCCTACCACAGGAAATAATTATAGGTCAATTAGGGGGTACACAGCGTGACCCTAAAGTTTACTATGTATGCCTATGCGAAATAGAGTGTTCTGAGAAGCTTAAAATGAAGAAATAAGCGTTCTAAAATGCTTTAAAAATTCAAAGACATCTTTCAATGGTTAACTAACGCAAGGCGCGATATCAGACCTTAATAAGGAACCATAATATTTAAATTGGACCAGGTATTATATTACAGGGTAATAGTGTACCCTACCACAGGAAATAATTATAGGTCAATTAGGGGGTACACTATGTATATTTTAAATAGTGCATTAAAACAAGGAAATACGAAGACACTTTTCTATGTTAACTAACGGCACGGTATCGGACCTTAATATTGACCTATAATTTTTCAATTGGACCACGTATTATATTACAGGGTAATAGTGTGCCCTACCACAGGAAATAATTATAGGTCAATTAGGGGGTACACAGTGTGACCCTAAAGTTTACTATGTATGCCTATGCGAAATAGAGTGTTCTGAGAAGCTTAAAATGAAGAAATAAGCGTTCTAAAATGCTTTAAAAACTCAAAGACATCTTCCAATGGTTAACTAACGCAAGGCGCGATATCATAATATTTAAATTGGACCAGGTATTATATTACAGGGTAATAGTGTACCCTGCCACAGGAAATAATTATAGGTCAATTAGGGGGTACACTATGTATATTTTAAATAGTGTATTAAAACAAGGAAATACGAAGACACTTTTCTATGTTAACTAACGGCCCGGTATCGGACCTTAATATTGACCTATAATTTTTAAATTGGACCACGTATTATATTATAGGGTAATAGTGTACCCTACCACAAGATATAATTATAGGTCAATTAGGGAGTACACAGCGTGACCCTAAAGTTCTCTATGTATGCCTCTGCGAAATAGAGTGTTCTGAGAAGCTTAAAATGAAGAAAAAAGCGTTCTAAAATGCTTTAAAAATTCAAAGACATCTTTCAATGGTTAACTAACGCTAGGCGCAATATCAGACCTTAATATTGACCCATAATATTTAAATTGGACCAGGAATTATATTACAGGGTAATAGTGTATCCTGCCACAGGAAATAATTATAGGTCAATTAGGGGGTACACTATGTATATTTTAAATAGTGTATTAAAACAAGGAAATACGAAGACACTTTTCTATGTTAACTAACGGCCCGGTATCGGACCTTAATATTGACCTATAATTTTTAAATTGGACCACGTATTATATTACAGGGTTATGGTGTATCCTACCACAGGAAATAATTATAGGTCAATTAGGGGGTACACAGCGTGACCCTAAAGTTTACTGTGTATGCCTATGCGAAATAAAGTGTTCTGAGAAGCTTAAAATGAAGAAATAAGCGTTCTAAAATGCTTTAAAAATTCAAAGACATCTTTCAATGGTTAACTAACGCTAGGCGCAATATCAGACCTTAATATTGACCCATAATATTTAAATTGGACCAGGTATTATATTACAGGGTAATAGTGTACCCTGCCACAGGAAATAATTATAGGTCAATTAGGGGGTACACTATGTATATTTTAAATAGTGCATTAAAACAAGGAAATTCGAAGACACTTTTCTATGTTAACTAACGGCACGGTATCGGACCTTAATATTGACCTATAATTTTTAAATTGGACCACGTATTATATTACAGGGTTATAGTGTACCCTACCACAGGAAATAATTATAGGTCAATTAGGGGGTACACAGAGTGACCCTAAAGTTTACTATGTATGCCTATGCGAAATAAAGTGTTCTGAGAAGCTTAAAATGAGGAAATAAGCGTTCTAAAATGCTTTAAAAATTCAAAGACATTTTTCTATGTTAACTAACGGCACGGTATCGGACCTTAATATTGACCTATAATTTTTAAATTGGACCACGTATTATATTACAGGGTAATAGTGTACCCTACCACAGGAAATAATTATAGGTCATTTAGGGGGTACACAGCATGACCCTAAATTTTAGTATGTATGCTTATGCGAAATAGAGTGTTCTGAGAAGCTTAAAATGAAGAAATAAGCGTTCTAAAATGCTTTAAAAATTCAAAGACATCTTTCAATGGTTAACTAGCGCAAGCCGCAATATCAGACCTTAATATTGACCCATAATATTTAAATTGGACCAGGTATTATATTACAGGGTAATAGTGTACCCTTCCACAGGAAATAATTATAGGTCAATTAGGGGGTACACTATGTATATTTTAAATAGTGCATTAAAACAAGGAAATACGAAGACACTTTTCTATGTTAACTAACGGCCCGGTATCGGACCTTGGTATTGACTTATAATTTTTAAATTGGACCACGTATTATATTATAGGGTAATAGTGTACCCTACCGCAAGAAATAATTATAGGTCAATTAGGGGGTACACAGTGTGACCCTAAAGTTTACTATGTATGCCTATGCGAAATAGAGTGTTCTGAGAAGCTTTAAATGAAGAAATAAGCGTTCTAAAATGCTTTAAAAATTCAAAGACATCTTTCAATGGTTAACTAACGCTAGGCGCAATATCAGACCTTAATATTCACCCATAATATTTAAATTGGACCAGGTATTATATTACAGGGTAATAGTGTACCCTGCCACAGGAAATAATTATAGGTCAATTAGGGGGTACACTATGTATATTTTAAATAGTGCATTAAAACAAGGAAATACGAAGACACTTTTCTATGTTAACTAACGGCACGGTATCGGACCTTAATATTGACCTATAATTTTTAAATTGGACCTCGTATTATATTACAGGGTAATAGTGTACCCTACCACAGGAAATAATTATAGGTCAATTAGGGGGTACACAGCGTGACCCTAAAGTTTACTATGTATGCCTATGCGAAATAGAGTGTTCTGAGAAGCTTAAAATGAAGAAATAAGCGTTCTAAAATGCTTTAAAAATTCAAAGACATCTTTCAATGGTTAACTAACGCAAGGCGCGATATCAGACCTTAATAAGGAACCATAATATTTAAATTGGACCAGGTATTATATTACAGGGTAATAGTGTACCCTACCACAGGAAATAATTATAGGTCAATTAGGGGGTACACTATGTATATTTTAAATAGTGCATTAAAACAAGGAAATACGAAGACACTTTTCTATGTTAACTAACGGCACGGTATCGGACCTTAATATTGACCTATAATTTTTCAATTGGACCACGTATTATATTACAGGGTAATAGTGTGCCCTACCACAGGAAATAATTATAGGTCAATTAGGGGGTACACAGTGTGACCCTAAAGTTTACTATGTATGCCTATGCGAAATAGAGTGTTCTGAGAAGCTTAAAATGAAGAAATAAGCGTTCTAAAATGCTTTAAAAACTCAAAGACATCTTCCAATGGTTAACTAACGCAAGGCGCGATATCAGACCTTAATATGGAACCATAATATTTAAATTGGACCAGGTATTATATTACAGGGTAATAGTGTACCCTGCCACAGGAAATAATTATAGGTCAATTAGGGGGTACATTATGTATATTTTAAATAGTGTATTAAAACAAGGAAATACGAAGACACTTTTCTATGTTAACTAACGGCCCGGTATCGGACCTTAATATTGACCTATAATTTTTAAATTGGACCACGTATTATATTATAGGGTAATAGTGTACCCTACCACAAGATATAATTATAGGTCAATTAGGGAGTACACAGCGTGACCCTAAAGTTCTCTATGTATGCCTCTGCGAAATAGAGTGTTCTGAGAAGCTTAAAATGAAGAAAAAAGCGTTCTAAAATGCTTTAAAAATTCAAAGACATCTTTCAATGGTTAACTAACGCTAGGCGCAATATCAGACCTTAATATTGACCCATAATATTTAAATTGGACCAGGTATTATATTACAGGGTAATAGTGTATCCTGCCACAGGAAATAATTATAGGTCAATTAGGGGGTACACTATGTATATTTTAAATAGTGTATTAAAACAAGGAAATACGAAGACACTTTTCTATGTTAACTAACGGCCCGGTATCGGACCTTAATATTGACCTATAATTTTTAAATTGGACCACGTATTATATTACAGGGTTATGGTGTATCCTACCACAGGAAATAATTATAGGTCAATTAGGGGGTACACAGCGTGACCCTAAAGTTTACTGTGTATGCCTATGCGAAATAAAGTGTTCTGAGAAGCTTAAAATGAAGAAATAAGCGTTCTAAAATGCTTTAAAAATTCAAAGACATCTTTCAATGGTTAACTAACGCTAGGCGCAATATCAGACCTTAATATTGACCCATAATATTTAAATTGGACCAGGTATTATATTACAGGGTAATAGTGTACCCTGCCACAGGAAATAATTATAGGTCAATTAGGGGGTACACTATGTATATTTTAAATAGTGCATTAAAACAAGGAAATTCGAAGACACTTTTCTATGTTAACTAACGGCACGGTATCGGACCTTAATATTGACCTATAATTTTTAAATTGGACCACGTATTATATTACAGGGTTATAGTGTACCCTACCACAGGAAATAATTATAGGTCAATTAGGGGGTACACAGAGTGACCCTAAAGTTTACTATGTATGCCTATGCGAAATAAAGTGTTCTGAGAAGCTTAAAATGAGGAAATAAGCGTTCTAAAATGCTTTAAAAATTCAAAGACATTTTTCTATGTTAACTAACGGCACGGTATCGGACCTTAATATTGACCTATAATTTTTAAATTGGACCACGTATTATATTACAGGGTAATAGTGTACCCTACCACAGGAAATAATTATAGGTCATTTAGGGGGTACACAGCATGACCCTAAATTTTAGTATGTATGCTTATGCGAAATAGAGTGTTCTGAGAAGCTTAAAATGAAGAAATAAGCGTTCTAAAATGCTTTAAAAATTCAAAGACATCTTTCAATGGTTAACTAGCGCAAGGCGCAATATCAGACCTTAATATTGACCCATAATATTTAAATTGGACCAGGTATTATATTACAGGGTAATAGTGTACCCTTCCACAGGAAATAATTATAGGTCAATTAGGGGGTACACTATGTATATTTTAAATAGTGCATTAAAACAAGGAAATACGAAGACACTTTTCTATGTTAACTAACGGCCCGGTATCGGACCTTGGTATTGACCTATAATTTTTAAATTGGACCACGTATTATATTATAGGGTAATAGTGTACCCTACCGCAAGAAATAATTATAGGTCAATTAGGGGGTACACAGTGTGACCCTAAAGTTTACTATGTATGCCTATGCGAAATAAAGTGTTCTGAGAAGCTTTAAATGAAGAAATAAGCGTTCTAAAATGCTTTAAAAATTCAAAGACATCTTTCAATGGTTAACTAACGCTAGGCGCAATATCAGACCTTAATATTCACCCATAATATTTAAATTGGACCAGGTATTATATTACAGGGTAATAGTGTACCCTGCCACAGGAAATAATTATAGGTCAATTAGGGGGTACACTATGTATATTTTAAATAGTGCATTAAAACAAGGAAATACGAAGACACTTTTCTATGTTAACTAACGGCACGGTATCGGACCTTAATATTGACCTATAATTTTTAAATTGGACCTCGTATTATATTACAGGGTAATAGTGTACCCTACCACAGGAAATAATTATAGGTCAATTAGGGGGTACACAGCGTGACCCTAAAGTTTACTATGTATGCCTATGCGAAATAGAGTGTTCTGAGAAGCTTAAAATGAAGAAATAAGCGTTCTAAAATGCTTTAAAAATTCAAAGACATCTTTCAATGGTTAACTAACGCAAGGCGCGATATCAGACCTTAATAAGGAACCATAATATTTAAATTGGACCAGGTATTATATTACAGGGTAATAGTGTACCCTACCACAGGAAATAATTATAGGTCAATTAGGGGGTACACTATGTATATTTTAAATAGTGCATTAAAACAAGGAAATACGAAGACACTTTTCTATGTTAACTAACGGCACGGTATCGGACCTTAATATTGACCTATAATTTTTAAATTGGACCTCGTATTATATTACAGGGTAATAGTGTACCCTACCACAGGAAATAATTATAGGTCAATTAGGGGGTACACAGCGTGACCCTAAAGTTTACTGTGTATGCCTATGCGAAATAAAGTGTTCTGAGAAGCTTAAAATGAAGAAATAAGCGTTCTAAAATGCTTTAAAAATTCAAAGACATCTTTCAATGGTTAACTAACGCTAGGCGCAATATCAGACCTTAATATTGACCCATAATATTTAAATTGGACCAGGTATTATATTACAGGGTAATAGTGTACCCTGCCACAGGAAATAATTATAGGTCAATTAGGGGGTACACTATGTATATTTTAAATAGTGCATTAAAACAAGGAAATTCGAAGACACTTTTCTATGTTAACTAACGGCACGGTATCGGACCTTAATATTGACCTATAATTTTTAAATTGGACCACGTATTATATTACAGGGTTATAGTGTACCCTACCACAGGAAATAATTATAGGTCAATTAGGGGGTACACAGAGTGACCCTAAAGTTTACTATGTATGCCTATGCGAAATAAAGTGTTCTGAGAAGCTTAAAATGAGGAAATAAGCGTTCTAAAATGCTTTAAAAATTCAAAGACATTTTTCTATGTTAACTAACGTCACGGTATCGGACCTTAATATTGACCTATAATTTTTAAATTGGACCACGTATTATATTATAGGGTAATAGTGTACCCTACCACAAGAAATAATTATAGGTCAATTAGGGGGTACACAGCGTGACCCTAAAGTTTACTATGTATACCTATGCGAAATAGAGTGTTCTGAGAAGCTTAAAATGAAGAAATAAGCGTTCTAAAATGCTTTAAAAATTCAAAGACATCTTTCAATGGTTAACTAACGCTAGGCGCAATATCAGACCTTAATATTGACCCAAAATATTTAAATTGGACCAGGTATTATATTACAGGGTAGTAGTGTACCCTGCCACAGGAAATAATTATAGGTCAATTAGGGGGTACACTATGTATATTTTAAATAGTGCATTAAAACAAGGAAATACGAAGACACTTTTCTATGTTAACTAACGGCACGGTATCGGACCTTAATATTGACCTATAATTTTTAAATTGGACCTCGTATTATATTACACGGTAATAGTGTACCCTACCACAGGAAATAATTATAGGTCAATTAGGGGGTACACAGCGTGACCCTAAAGTTTATTATGTATGCCTATGCGAAATAGAGTGTTCTGAGAAGCTTAAAATGAAGAAATAAGCGTTCTAAAATGCTTTAAAAATTCAAAGACATCTTTCAATGGTTAACTAACGCAAGGCGCGATATCAGACCTTAATAAGGAACCATAATATTTAAATTGTACCAGGTATTATATTACAGGGTAATAGTGTACCCTACCACAGGAAATAATTATAGGTCAATTAGGGGGTACACTATGAATATTTTAAATAGTACATTAAAACAAGGACATTCGAAGACTCTTTTCTATGTTAACTAACGGCACGGTATCGGACCTTAATATTGACCTAAAATTTTTAAATTGGACCACGTATTATATTACAGGGTGATAGTGTACCCTAAAACAGAAAATAATTATAGGTCAATTAGGGGGTACACAGCGGGACCCTAAAGTTTACTATGTATGCCTATGCGAAATAAAGTGTTCTGAGAAGCTTAAAATGAAGAAATTAGCGTTCTAAAATGCTTTAAAAATTCAAAGATATTTTTCAATGTTAACTAACTGCACGGTATCGGACCTAAATATTGACCTATAATTTTTAAATTGAACCACGTATTATATTACAGGGTAATAGTGTACCCTACCACAGGAAATAATTATAGGTCATTTAGGGGGTACACAGCGTGACCCTAAAGTTTACTATGTATGCCTATGCGAAATAGAGTGTTCTAAGAAGCTTAAAATTAAGAAATAAGCGTTCTAAAATGCTTTAAAAATTCAAAGTCATCTTTCAATTATTAACTAACGCAAGGCGCAATATCAGACCTTAATATTGACCCATAATATTTAAATTGGACCAGGTATTATATTACAGGGTAATAGTGTACCCTACCACAGGAAATAATTATAGGTCAATTAGGGGGTACACAGCGGGACCCTAAAGTTTACTATGTATGCCTATGCGAAATAAAGTGTTCTGAGAAGCTTAAAATGAGGAAATAAGCGTTCTAAAATGCTTTAAAAATTCAAAGACATTTTTCAAAGTTAACTAACGGCACGGTATCGGACCTTAATATTGACCTATAATTTTTAAATTGGACCACGTATTATATTACAGGGTAATAGTGTACCCTAAGACAGGAAATAATTATAGGTCAATTAGGGGGTACACTATGTATATTTTAAATAGTGCATTAAAACAAGGAAATTCGAAGACACTTTTCTATGTTAACTAACGGCACGGTATCGGACCTTAATATTGACCTATAATTTTTAAATTGGACCCTGTATTATATTACACGGTTATAGTGTATCCTACCACAGGAAATAATTATAGGTCAATTAGGGGGTACACAGCGTGACCCTAAAGTTTACTATGTATGCCTATGCGAAATAGAGTGTTCTGAGAAGCTTAAAATGAAGAAATAAGCGTTCTAAAATGCTTTAAAAACTCAAAGACATCTTCCAATGGTTAACTAACGCAAGGCGCGATATCATAATATTTAAATTGGACCAGGTATTATATTACAGGGTAATAGTGTACCCTGCCACAGGAAATAATTATAGGTCAATTAGGGGGTACACTATGTATATTTTAAATAGTGTATTAAAACAAGGAAATACGAAGACACTTTTCTATGTTAACTAACGGCCCGGTATCGGACCTTAATATTGACCTATAATTTTTAAATTGGACCACGTATTATATTATAGGGTAATAGTGTACCCTACCACAAGATATAATTATAGGTCAATTAGGGAGTACACAGCGTGACCCTAAAGTTCTCTATGTATGCCTCTGCGAAATAGAGTGTTCTGAGAAGCTTAAAATGAAGAAAAAAGCGTTCTAAAATGCTTTAAAAATTCAAAGACATCTTTCAATGGTTAACTAACGCTAGGCGCAATATCAGACCTTAATATTGACCCATAATATTTAAATTGGACCAGGAATTATATTACAGGGTAATAGTGTATCCTGCCACAGGAAATAATTATAGGTCAATTAGGGGGTACACTATGTATATTTTAAATAGTGTATTAAAACAAGGAAATACGAAGACACTTTTCTATGTTAACTAACGGCCGGTATCGGACCTTAATATTGACCTATAATTTTTAAATTGGACCACGTATTATATTACAGGGTTATGGTGTATCCTACCACAGGAAATAATTATAGGTCAATTAGGGGGTACACAGCGTGACCCTAAAGTTTACTGTGTATGCCTATGCGAAATAAAGTGTTCTGAGAAGCTTAAAATGAAGAAATAAGCGTTCTAAAATGCTTTAAAAATTCAAAGACATCTTTCAATGGTTAACTAACGCTAGGCGCAATATCAGACCTTAATATTGACCCATAATATTTAAATTGGACCAGGTATTATATTACAGGGTAATAGTGTACCCTGCCACAGGAAATAATTATAGGTCAATTAGGGGGTACACTATGTATATTTTAAATAGTGCATTAAAACAAGGAAATTCGAAGACACTTTTCTATGTTAACTAACGGCACGGTATCGGACCTTAATATTGACCTATAATTTTTAAATTGGACCACGTATTATATTACAGGGTTATAGTGTACCCTACCACAGGAAATAATTATAGGTCAATTAGGGGGTACACAGAGTGACCCTAAAGTTTACTATGTATGCCTATGCGAAATAAAGTGTTCTGAGAAGCTTAAAATGAGGAAATAAGCGTTCTAAAATGCTTTAAAAATTCAAAGACATTTTTCTATGTTAACTAACGGCACGGTATCGGACCTTAATATTGACCTATAATTTTTAAATTGGACCACGTATTATATTACAGGGTAATAGTGTACCCTACCACAGGAAATAATTATAGGTCATTTAGGGGGTACACAGCATGACCCTAAATTTTAGTATGTATGCTTATGCGAAATAGAGTGTTCTGAGAAGCTTAAAATGAAGAAATAAGCGTTCTAAAATGCTTTAAAAATTCAAAGACATCTTTCAATGGTTAACTAGCGCAAGCCGCAATATCAGACCTTAATATTGACCCATAATATTTAAATTGGACCAGGTATTATATTACAGGGTAATAGTGTACCCTTCCACAGGAAATAATTATAGGTCAATTAGGGGGTACACTATGTATATTTTAAATAGTGCATTAAAACAAGGAAATACGAAGACACTTTTCTATGTTAACTAACGGCCCGGTATCGGACCTTGGTATTGACTTATAATTTTTAAATTGGACCACGTATTATATTATAGGGTAATAGTGTACCCTACCGCAAGAAATAATTATAGGTCAATTAGGGGGTACACAGTGTGACCCTAAAGTTTACTATGTATGCCTATGCGAAATAGAGTGTTCTGAGAAGCTTTAAATGAAGAAATAAGCGTTCTAAAATGCTTTAAAATTCAAAGACATCTTTCAATGGTTAACTAACGCTAGGCGCAATATCAGACCTTAATATTCACCCATAATATTTAAATTGGACCAGGTATTATATTACAGGGTAATAGTGTACCCTGCCACAGGAAATAATTATAGGTCAATTAGGGGGTACACTATGTATATTTTAAATAGTGCATTAAAACAAGGAAATACGAAGACACTTTTCTATGTTAACTAACGGCACGGTATCGGACCTTAATATTGACCTATAATTTTTAAATTGGACCTCGTATTATATTACAGGGTAATAGTGTACCCTACCACAGGAAATAATTATAGGTCAATTAGGGGGTACACAGCGTGACCCTAAAGTTTACTATGTATGCCTATGCGAAATAGAGTGTTCTGAGAAGCTTAAAATGAAGAAATAAGCGTTCTAAAATGCTTTAAAAATTCAAAGACATCTTTCAATGGTTAACTAACGCAAGGCGCGATATCAGACCTTAATAAGGAACCATAATATTTAAATTGGACCAGGTATTATATTACAGGGTAATAGTGTACCCTACCACAGGAAATAATTATAGGTCAATTAGGGGGTACACTATGTATATTTTAAATAGTGCATTAAAACAAGGAAATACGAAGACACTTTTCTATGTTAACTAACGGCACGGTATCGGACCTTAATATTGACCTATAATTTTTCAATTGGACCACGTATTATATTACAGGGTAATAGTGTGCCCTACCACAGGAAATAATTATAGGTCAATTAGGGGGTACACAGTGTGACCCTAAAGTTTACTATGTATGCCTATGCGAAATAGAGTGTTCTGAGAAGCTTAAAATGAAGAAATAAGCGTTCTAAAATGCTTTAAAAACTCAAAGACATCTTCCAATGGTTAACTAACGCAAGGCGCGATATCAGACCTTAATATGGAACCATAATATTTAAATTGGACCAGGTATTATATTACAGGGTAATAGTGTACCCTGCCACAGGAAATAATTATAGGTCAATTAGGGGGTACATTATGTATATTTTAAATAGTGTATTAAAACAAGGAAATACGAAGACACTTTTCTATGTTAACTAACGGCCCGGTATCGGACCTTAATATTGACCTATAATTTTTAAATTGGACCACGTATTATATTATAGGGTAATAGTGTACCCTACCACAAGATATAATTATAGGTCAATTAGGGAGTACACAGCGTGACCCTAAAGTTCTCTATGTATGCCTCTGCGAAATAGAGTGTTCTGAGAAGCTTAAAATGAAGAAAAAAGCGTTCTAAAATGCTTTAAAAATTCAAAGACATCTTTCAATGGTTAACTAACGCTAGGCGCAATATCAGACCTTAATATTGACCCATAATATTTAAATTGGACCAGGTATTATATTACAGGGTAATAGTGTATCCTGCCACAGGAAATAATTATAGGTCAATTAGGGGGTACACTATGTATATTTTAAATAGTGTATTAAAACAAGGAAATACGAAGACACTTTTCTATGTTAACTAACGGCCCGGTATCGGACCTTAATATTGACCTATAATTTTTAAATTGGACCACGTATTATATTACAGGGTTATGGTGTATCCTACCACAGGAAATAATTATAGGTCAATTAGGGGGTACACAGCGTGACCCTAAAGTTTACTGTGTATGCCTATGCGAAATAAAGTGTTCTGAGAAGCTTAAAATGAAGAAATAAGCGTTCTAAAATGCTTAAAAATTCAAAGACATCTTTCAATGGTTAACTAACGCTAGGCGCAATATCAGACCTTAATATTGACCCATAATATTTAAATTGGACCAGGTATTATATTACAGGGTAATAGTGTACCCTGCCACAGGAAATAATTATAGGTCAATTAGGGGGTACACTATGTATATTTTAAATAGTGCATTAAAACAAGGAAATTCGAAGACACTTTTCTATGTTAACTAACGGCACGGTATCGGACCTTAATATTGACCTATAATTTTAAATTGGACCACGTATTATATTACAGGGTTATAGTGTACCCTACCACAGGAAATAATTATAGGTCAATTAGGGGGTACACAGAGTGACCCTAAAGTTTACTATGTATGCCTATGCGAAATAAAGTGTTCTGAGAAGCTTAAAATGAGGAAATAAGCGTTCTAAAATGCTTTAAAAATTCAAAGACATTTTTCTATGTTAACTAACGGCACGGTATCGGACCTTAATATTGACCTATAATTTTTAAATTGGACCACGTATTATATTACAGGGTAATAGTGTACCCTACCACAGGAAATAATTATAGGTCATTTAGGGGGTACACAGCATGACCCTAAATTTTAGTATGTATGCTTATGCGAAATAGAGTGTTCTGAGAAGCTTAAAATGAAGAAATAAGCGTTCTAAAATGCTTTAAAAATTCAAAGACATCTTTCAATGGTTAACTAGCGCAAGGCGCAATATCAGACCTTAATATTGACCCATAATATTTAAATTGGACCAGGTATTATATTACAGGGTAATAGTGTACCCTTCCACAGGAAATAATTATAGGTCAATTAGGGGGTACACTATGTATATTTTAAATAGTGCATTAAAACAAGGAAATACGAAGACACTTTTCTATGTTAACTAACGGCCCGGTATCGGACCTTGGTATTGACCTATAATTTTTAAATTGGACCACGTATTATATTATAGGGTAATAGTGTACCCTACCGCAAGAAATAATTATAGGTCAATTAGGGGGTACACAGTGTGACCCTAAAGTTTACTATGTATGCCTATGCGAAATAAAGTGTTCTGAGAAGCTTTAAATGAAGAAATAAGCGTTCTA